>NC_135824.1:1832309-2132309 GCF_964213995.1 Mustelus asterias
AGACCGAGGGACACTGAGGAGAGACCGAGGGACACTGAGGAAGAGACCGAGGGACACTGAGGAGAGACCGAGGGACACTGAGGAGAGACCGAGGGACACTGAGGAGAGACCGAGGGACACTGAGGAGAGACCGAGGACACTGAGGAGAGACCGAGGGACACTGAGGAGAGACCGAGGGACACTGAGGGAGAGACCGAGGGACACTGAGGAGAGACCGAGGGACACTGAGGAGAGACCGAGGGACACTGAGGAGAGACCGAGGGACACTGAGGAGAGACCGAGGGACACTGAGGAGAGACCGAGGGACACTGAGGAGAGACCGAGGGACACTGAGGAGAGACCGAGGGACACTGAGGAGAGACCGAGGGACACTGAGGAGAGACCGAGGGACACTGAGGAGAGACCGAGGGACACTGAGGAGAGACCGAGGGACACTGAGGAGAGACCGAGGGACACTGAGGAGAGACCGAGGGACACTGAGGAGAGACCGAGGGACACTGAGGAGAGACCGAGGGACACTGAGGAGAGACCGAGGGACACTGAGGAGAGACCGAGGGACACTGAGGAGAGACCGAGGGACACTGAGGAGAGACCGAGGGACACTGAGGAGAGACCGAGGGACACTGAGGAGAGACCGAGGGACACTGAGGAGAGACCGAGGGACACTGAGGAGAGACCGAGGGACACTGAGGAGAGACCGAGGGACACTGAGGAGAGACCGAGGGACACTGAGGAGAGACCGAGGGACACTGAGGAGAGACCGAGGGACACTGAGGAGAGACCGAGGGACACTGAGGAGAGACCGAGGGACACTGAGGAGAGACCGAGGGACACTGAGGAGAGACCGAGGGACACTGAGGAGAGACCGAGGGACACTGAGGAGAGACCGAGGGACACTGAGGAGAGACCGAGGGACACTGAGGAGAGACCGAGGGACACTGAGGAGAGACCGAGGGACACTGAGGAGAGACCGAGGGACACTGAGGAGAGACCGAGGGACACTGAGGAGAGACCGAGGGACACTGAGGAGAGACCGAGGGACACTGAGGAGAGACCGAGGGACACTGAGGAGAGACCGAGGGACACTGAGGGAGGGACACTGAGGGAGGACCAGGGGACACTGAGAGAGACCGGGGGACACTGAGGAGAGACCGAGGGACACTGAGGAGAGACCGAGGGACACTGAGGAAGACCGAGGGACACTGAGGGGGACACTGAGGAGAGACCGAGGGACACTGGAGATAGGAGCCGGGGGACACTGAGGGAGAGACCGAGGGACACTGAGGGACACTGAGGAGGGACACTGAGGGGAGACCGAGGGGGACACTGAGGGGGAGACCGAGGGGACACTGAGGCCTGAGGAAGACCTGAGGACCACCAGGGTGGACACTGAGGGGGGACCCTGAGGGGGACCCTGAGGGGGGACCCTGAGGGGGGACCCTGAGGGGGGACACTGAGGGGGGACACTGAGGGGGGACACTGAGGGGGGACACTGAGGGGGGACACTGAGGGGGGACACTGAGGGGGGACACTGAGGGGGGACACTGAGGGGGGACACTGAGGGGGGACACTGAGGGGGGACACTGAGGGGGGACACTGAGGGGGGACACTGAGGGGGGACACTGAGGGGGGACACTGAGGGGGGACACTGAGGGGGGACACTGAGGGGGGACACTGAGGGGGGACACTGAGGGGGGACACTGAGGGGGGACACTGAGGGGGGACACTGAGGGGGGACACTGAGGGGGACACTGAGGGGGGACACTGAGGGGGGACACTGAGGGGAGGGACACCGAGGAGGGGGGGGGGGGGGAGGAGAAAAGGGGGGGGGAGGGGGGGGACACTGAGGGGGGACACTGAGGGGGGACACTGAGGGGGGACACTGAGGGGGGACACTGAGGGGAGACACTGAGGGGGACACTGAGGGGGGGACACTGAGGGGGGACACTGAGGGGGAGACACTGAGGGGGGACACTGAGGGGGGACACTGAGGGGAGACACTGAGGGGAGACACTGAGGGGAGACACTGAGGGGAGACACTGAGGGGAGACACTGAGGGGAGACACTGAGGGGAGACACTGAGGGGAGACACTGAGGGGAGACACTGAGGGGAGACACTGAGGGGAGACACTGAGGGGAGACACTGAGGGGAGACACTGAGGGGAGACACTGAGGGGAGACACTGAGGGGAGACACTGAGGGGAGACACTGAGGGGAGACACTGAGGGGAGACACTGAGGGGAGACACTGAGGGGAGACACTGAGGGGAGACACTGAGGGGAGACACTGAGGGGAGACACTGAGGGGAGACACTGAGGGGAGACACTGAGGGGAGACACTGAGGGGAGACACTGAGGGGAGACACTGAGGGGAGACACTGAGGGGAGACACTGAGGGGAGACACTGAGGGGAGACACTGAGGAGAGACACTGAGGAGAGACACTGAGGAGAGACACTGAGGAGAGACACTGAGGAGAGACACTGAGGAGAGACACTGAGGAGAGACACTGAGGAGAGACACTGAGGAGAGACACTGAGGAGAGACACTGAGGAGAGACACTGAGGAGAGACACTGAGGAGAGACACTGAGGAGAGACACTGAGGAGAGACACTGAGGAGAGACACTGAGGGGAGACACTGAGGAGAGACCCGGACACTGAGGAGAGATAGAGACACTGAGGAGAGACTGAGGAGACACTGAGGAGAGACGGGACACTGAGGAGAGACACTGAGGAGATGAGACACTGAGGAGAGGACACTGAGGAGAGACCCGAGGAAGACACTGAGGAGAGACCCTGAGGAGAGACACTGAGGAGAGACACTGAGAGGGACACTGAGGAGAGACCCAGGGACACTGAGGAGAGACCCAGGGACACTGAGGAGAGACCCAGGGACACTGAGGAGAGACCCAGGGACACTGAGGAGAGACCCAGGGACACTGAGGAGAGACCCAGGGACACTGAGGAGAGACCCAGGGACACTGAGGAGAGACCCAGGGACACTGAGGAGAGACCCAGGGACACTGAGGAGAGACCCAGGGACACTGAGGAGAGACCCAGGGACACTGAGGAGAGACCCAGGGACACTGAGGAGAGACCCAGGGACACTGAGGAGAGACCCAGGGACACTGAGGAGAGACCCAGGGACACTGAGGAGAGACCCAGGGACACTGAGGAGAGACCCAGGGACACTGAGGAGAGACCCAGGGACACTGAGGAGAGACCCAGGGACACTGAGGAGAGACCCAGGGACACTGAGGAGAGACCCAGGGACACTGAGGAGAGACCCAGGGACACTGAGGAGAGACCCAGGGACACTGAGGAGAGACCCTGGGACACTGAGGAGAGACCCTGGGACACTGAGGAGAGACCCTGGGACACTGAGGAGAGACCCTGGGACACTGAGGAGAGACCCTGGGACACTGAGGAGAGACCCTGGGACACTGAGGAGAGACCCTGGGACAGAGAGACACTGGGACAGAGGGACACTGGGACAGAGGGACACTGGGACAGAGAGACACTGGGACAGAGAGACACTGGGACAGAGAGACACTGGGACAGAGAGACACTGGGACAGAGAGACACTGGGACAGAGAGACACTGGGACAGAGAGACACTGGGACAGAGAGACACTGGGACAGAGAGACACTGGGACAGAGAGACACTGGGACAGAGAGACACTGGGACAGAGAGACACTGGGACAGAGAGACACTGGGACAGAGAGACACTGGGACAGAGAGACACTGGGACAGAGATACACTGGGACAGAGATACACTGGGACAGAGATACACTGGGACAGAGATACACTGGGACAGAGATACACTGGGACAGAGATACACTGGGACAGAGATACACTGGGACAGAGATACACTGGGACAGAGATACACTGGGACAGAGATACACTGGGACAGAGATACACTGGGACAGAGATACACTGGGACAGAGATACACTGGGACAGATATACACTGGGACAGAGATACACTGGGACAGAGATACACTGGGACAGAGATACACTGGGACAGAGATACACTGGGACAGAGATACACTGGGACAGAGAGAGAAAGGGGCAAGAATGTCTCTGAACACTGAATGGAAAGTAAGCTTTAGCAATTGACGTAAATTATAATTTTCCATATAAATTAGCATTTTACAAGTGTAACTCTAAATATATCGGCCAAGTTTCCGGATCTGTTGGTTTGCATTTGGACAGGAGTGCATATCGGGTGTACAATGTAACATCAAGCGTAGGGAACAATAAATTGAATGGCACCATTCAAAGTGCTTGCTTTTAGCGAAAATGGGAGAATGCTATTTAAGGAATGCTTTTTCTCTCCTTGACAACTAACAACCTACCAACATAAGCATTCAATTCAAAAGCTGTGCATTTTGGTGATTTCAGTAGTAGGTCACTGAGAATGGAGAAGAGATATTCTCCAGCTTTTCATTAAAAATCACATTTCTGGATTCAGACATAGAATCCCTACACGGCAGAAGGAGGCCATTCAGTCCAAGTCTGCACTGACAACAATCCCACCTGGGCCCTATCCCTGTAACCCCTCAAATTTACCCTGCTAATCCCTCTAATTTACACATCCCGGGACACTAAGGGGCAATTTAGCATGGCCAATGCACCTAACCCACACATCTTTGGACTGTGGGAGGAAACCTGAGCACCCGGAGGGCAGGCACAGGGACAATGTGCAAACTCCACAGATCTCCCACTCACCTGACGAAGGAGCAGCGCTCCGAAAGCTAGTGGTGTTGTTAGACTCCTTACTGTGTAAACTCCATACAGACAGTGACCCAAGCCAGGAATCGAACCCAGGTCCTTGGAGCTGTGAGGCAACAGTGCTAACCACTGTGCCGCCCATCTCCTGAACATTGTAAACAATCAGGAATTGCAGGCTCTCTTCATTTTAGATCCAAGGTCTACAAGATTAGATGAAGTGAAGCGGGATGAAAATCATAAGAATATAAGAATAGGAGCAGGACAAGACTACACAGCCTGTCGAGCGAGTTCCACTATTCAATATGATCATGGCTGATCTTGGGCTTTAACTCCATTTTCCCATAGAACATAGAAAAACTACAGCACAAACAGGCCCTTTGCCCCACAAGTTGTGCCGAACACATCCCTACCTTCTAGACCTACCTATAACCCTCCATCCTATTAAACTCCATGTACTCATCCAGGAGTCTCTTAAAAGACCCTATTGAGTTCGCCGCCACCACCACTGACGGCAGCCGATTCCACTCGCCCACCACCCTCTGTGTGAAAAACTTATCCCTAACATCTCCCCTGTACCTACCCCCCAGCACCTTAAACCTGTGTCCTCTCGTAGCAGACATTTCAGCCCTGGGAAAAAGCCTCCGAGTCTCCACCCGATCTATGCCTCTCAACATCTTATACACCTCTATTAGGTCTCCTCTCATCCTTCGTCTCTCCAAGGAGAAAAGACCGAGCTCCCTCAGCCTATCCTCATAAGGCATGCCACTCAATCCAGGCAACATCCTTCTAAATCTCCTCTGCACCCTTTCAATCTTTTCCACATCCTTCCTGTAATGAGGTGACCAGAACTGAGCACAGTACTCCAAGTGGGGTCTGACGAGGGTCTTATATAGCTGCATCATTATCCCCGGACTCCTAAACTCAATCCCTCGATTGATAAAGGCCAGCACACCATACGCCTTCTTAACCACCTCCTCCACCTGCGGGGCCGATTTCAGAGTCCTATGGACCCGGACCCCAAGGTCCTTCTGATCCTCTACCGTACTAAGAGTCTTTCCCTTTATATTGTACTCCTTCATCCCATTTGTCCTACCAAAATGGACCACGCGCATTTATCTGGGTTGAAGTCCATCTGCCACTTCTCCACCCAGTCTTGCATCCTATCTATGTCCCTCTGTAACTTCTGACATCCCTCCAGACTATCCACAACCCCACCAACCTTCGTGTCGTCGGCAAACTTACCAACCCATCCCTCCGCTTCCTCATCCAGGTCATTTATGAAAATGACAAACAGCAAGGGTCCCAGAACAGATCCCTGGGGCACACCACTGGTGACCGACCTCCATTTAGAAAAAGACCCATCTATACCCACTCTTTGCTTCCTTTGGGCAAGCCAGTTCTGGATCCACCGGGCAGCAGCCCCTTGGATCCCATGCCCTCTCACTTTTTCTAGAAGCCTTGCATGGGGGACCTTATCGAACGCCTTGCTAAAATCCATATAAACCACATCTACCGCCTTCCCTTCGTCAATGTGTTTAGTCACATTTTCGAAGAACTCCACCAGGCTCGTAAGGCACGATCTGCCCTTGACAAAGCCATCTGCTCCCCATATTGTTTGATTCCCTGAGAGATCAAAGATCTGTCCATCACAGCCTTAAATATAAAACCATAGAAGCCCTACAGTGCAAGAGGCCATTCGGCCCATCAAGTCTGCAGCGACTCTTCGACAGAGCCAGTCAGGCGAAACAACCTCGCAGCATCTATCTTATAAAGCCCCATCATAATCTAGAATGTTTCAATTAGATCACCTCTCATTCTTCTAAACTCCAGAGAACATGGACCCAATTTACTCAACCTCTTACTGTAAGGCAATCCTCTCATCCAGTCTAGTGAACCTTTGCTGTACCACCTCCAATCATGTGGAGCATAAAATCCAGCACAGATCTGCCGGACAGGCTGCTGGTGGGATGGGCAACATGCTGATGCTGCCATTTTGCCAACTTTCCCACTGGAAGTCAGAAGGAGGGTGAGAGGAAGAAAGAAGATGACCAACTTGGCATTTACCAGTGGAGGTAACAGTGCATTGGTTGCCTGTGTGAAGCCTCTGTTTATATCTCCTGTAACATGGTAAAATAACTGGTACAGTCCTATTGCTCCCCTTCCAGCTTCTAGATTGCAACAATTTTGGAAAGGATGCAACACATCTGGTTCTGGCAATCAGCCAGGCAAGACTACATTATTTAAAGGCCAGCAGCTGTATTTCATATAATTTGCATGTCAAATTCTTCTTTTTTCATTTTAATGTAGAGTGAAAACTGTGGCACAATAGAAATTGGTACAATAAAATACCTTTCAGCATTAAGTTACGCAATTGATTCATGTTCCACTGAGAGACAGTGTCTATTTAACTTCTAGGGGTGGTACGGTGGCACAGTGGTTAGCACTGCGGTCTCAGTGCCAGGGACCTGGGTTCAATTCCAGCCTTGGGTAACTATCTGGGTGGAGTTTGCACATTCTCCCCATGTCTGCATGGGTTTCTTCCGGGTGCTCTGGTTTCCTCCCACATTCCAAAGATGTGCGGGTTAGGCTGATTAGCCATGCTAAATTGCCCCTTAGTGTCCAGGGATGTGTAGGTTAGGGGAATTAGCTCTGGTAAATGCATGGCATTATGCGGATAGATGCTCTTTCGGAGAGTCAGTGCAGACTTGATAGGCTGAATGGCCTCCTTCTGCACTGTGGTGTGGTGATTGATTGTATTCAAATTTAAGATTTTTTCCTCCTCCTCATTCTGTTAATTTCTTTTGTCAATGTTCTGTTTCCCAGTTGCCCTTTGGCATCTCTCCCAAGTAATGATGTGAATCTGGAGTGAATGCTGGCGGGTTATTTGTCCACTTTGAGAAGTCCAGTATCAGACCCAGGTTCTCTCTTCTCCTTTGACAAACACGTACACATATTTCCTGGTGGACATTAGCAAGCAACCTTTCCAAGCCTGTAGCCCAAACCTGATTGTAGCTGTCTCATCATTGCCCTCCTGACAGTGAAAAAAATACAAAGCCAATCTTTCACTTTTGTGGTCTGCATGAGACATCCATCCATGGTCTTAATCGTCTGAGCTATGTGGAGAGCTAATCCTAACATTGACCCAAATAACTATCAATTTAGAGACCACAAAATATTTGCAGTGAAATTAGTATCTTCATTGCAACAGTATTTCTTTAAATCTGCATCTCATCCTTTCCATGTCATCCTTCTCATGCTATATGCATCCTGTTCTTTTCACCCGTCTTATCATCCCTATGCCATCCTCCATCACATCTTTTCTTTCTATGCTAACACAATTTTGTCACTCCCAAGCCATAACATCCCAAGGTCTTATTCCATATCGCCCAGACTGCCACTCGGGTCCCTCCCATGGAGACCTCCTCCCTCTCATGGTGTCCCCCTCTCCCTCCATGCTATTTTCTACCTCACCCAAAATCCCCCCCACCTCTACATATCTCCCTTCATTTCCTTCCATGCCATTTCACCTCCCTCCCCCTCCACCATGTCTTCAACCTACCTCCCTCCCACACAGAGCAACAGTGGGGGCGGGGCACCTGTGAGTGATGCTGGGTAACAGCAGAGGTCAGGGGTCAGTACCACAACACGTGTGCCGAGCTTGACCCATCAACTCAACCCACCAATCAAAAAAATGCAGACATACAGACATTGCACATTATTATTACAGATTGGCTTAATTTGTGGCATACACATTCCAGAATCAGAGATTGCAGATTCAATCCTCTCTCCTAGATTCAATATATAACCGAGGCTTACATCGATGCAACCTTGGCTCAATCACTGCATTCTCACCAAGTCACAAGACTGTGGATTCAAATCCCAATCCAGAGACTATCTGTACTGAACTAGCTGCTATTGAAAGATGCAAAATGAAGATAATTAATGCCTGCTTTGGGCAATTCAGATAGACTATGGCATGCAAAACCGTCTTAAACACTCTCACTCTTAAACTTTATTCATAATCATTTGGAGGGTGGCAGGGAAGAAAGAAATAGAATATAAAACTGTGGCTTTCTAGTTCTAAATAACACTGTCGCCTTAATATGTCTGCAGTGTGGGGAAGCACAAGCTGGTTTATAAGGATACCCTTAAATAATGCTGAAGTATCTAGAATTAGACACTGTAGCATGTTTAACAACCCATTAGGACACATTTGAATAAAATATATAAAGGCAGATGTCAGACACTGACATTCACAGACAGCAGATTTGTCCAATGGGATTTAGTAACCTTGATTTCCAGTTTCAAAGTTGACCTACTTTACTAGCTGAAATGCAAACTGCCACATTTATTCGCAATAGACTCTCCTCAAGGAACGATGCAATTCTGCTCACTTCCTAGTGTGGCCCATTAATCATCAAACATACCATGACACAGTGCTAGAGTTTAGGTTTGCTCCCATAATACTTCACACAGTAAATTCCTGGACCTTGCTAACATAATTAAAAGTCAAAGAAACAACAGGCTAGACTTGCTTCCACAAGAATGTTCAGAAGGGCTATTCTGAACTGTTTTGACAAAGGACATAGAGTACGCACTCAGGAGTCTGTTACAAAGTAGGCTCACTTCATACCTTTCTCATATTCATTGCAAAGGATGAAACCATGATTGTTTGCATGAAATAATCTAAAAGGTAACATGCGCTGAGACAAGTCTGCGAGCCAGCTCAATAGAAACAGAAGAGTAGGGTTCAAATTCCCCACATCACTCAGGCTGACAGTCAACACGATAAGACTGCAAATCTTAGACTGTAAATTGTGATTCAGATTTATTAAGATGTAAAATTGAACAAAAACTAGACCAAATAAAGATTAAGTTGGGCTTTTTATGTGTTTTCTCGCCTCACCCAGGAAATTACATGGCTTCTGGGATGGTGAGTGTATGAACCTGTATTCACAAGACATACTGTAACTACATGGGGACGAACCAGCCGGTGTAAACAAATGTCTGGAAAGACACCATAAAATAATCAATTCGTAGTACACCTGATCCAATTAAATAAATAAATCTGGGCACAAATTTATTCATGAGACCATCCAATGCATTTCCTGCATCATTTCCCTTAAAGAATGTGAAAGATGCATGTATATCATCAAATTAATCTCACCATGCAAGCCTCGTTTGGAAATAACCAAAATGAAATTTGTCCAGTATCCAAATCACACATCGCAAACCAGTGGTGGTCTTGATATCCTATGTGCAATGACACAGGATCTTAACCCCATGTATACATGTGCACGCATGTGCAAACTGCTAAATTTGACATGTCAGCTACGACTCTCACCAACTTTTACAGATGTACCATAGAAAGCGTTTTTTCTGGTTGTATCACAGCTTGGTATGGCTCCTGCTCTGCCCAAGATCGCAATGAACTAACGCAAATGCAAACCAGCCTCCCATCCATTGACTCTGTCTACACTTGCCGCTGCCTCAAGAAAGCAGCCAGCATAATTAAGGACCCCACGCACCCCGGATATATTCTCTTCCACCTTCTTCCGTCGGTAAAAAGATACAAATATCTGAGATCACATACCAACCGACTCAAGAACAGCTTCTTTCTTCCCTGCTGCCATCAGACTTTTGAATGGTCCTACCTTATATTAAGTTGATCTTGCTCTACACCCTAGCTATGGCTGTAACACTGCATTCTGCACTCTCTCGATTCCTTCTCTATGAACGGTATGCTATGTCTGTGTAGCGCACAAGAAATAATACTTTTCACTGTAAGTTAATACATGTGACAAAAATGAATCAAATCAAAATCACATGGAAGAATATTGTCACAAAGAACTGATACTTCATCCTGCAGCCCCACAGGTAACACCAATACTGATCATGGCTGACTACATCTAATATCTTAGAGCAAAGGGTCAAACAGTCCAAGTCAGAATGGTTTATCCAGCAGATTTATTCAAGCTCGACACAGTCTGGTCACAGAGACACCGAATGGATACATCACAGAAATCAAAAACTAAGCAAGTTTGAAATCCTGATCAATTAGTAAATTTAGCTATCATTTACACATTTAAGAGAAACAGTAACATAACAAAGGTCTGGATTTTAAGTAACATAAATGTAAAGTGCACAACATTAGGCATAGAATGGGATTATGGGTGAAAGTTGGGTACATAGAATTTGAAACTTCAAGTTGGCCTTTGACTAGTTCAATTTTTAGAAAGGCGTTTTGTCTGAAGTGGAGACAACTGTGCAACATCAGCAGAACCCCCATATTGACACAGTGGGCAGAATGTTGCTGGCACATCCGCCCGAGGTTCGTATGATCCCGCCCGAGGCCAACGGAGAATGTCATTCTCCAAGCCTTGGCTGCCCCTGGAATTGGGGCGGGCGTGCTGATAAAATTCCAGCCATTATGTCAACATCTGCATGTTACGCATTTAATCAAGTAACAATTAAACATTTGTGAACTCTACTTAGGTTATACTCTATAATGTTTTGTAGTTTTATCATCAAAGTTCATGTTTGATCCCTAAATTCTCAGCTTCAGTTGTATAGAATCTTTGATCCAAATCTAGGATCCTGATGTAAATTAGTTTTGCATTTAAGATTTAGTTGATGTATTTGAATCCAGAATCTACAAGGTCTCTACTAGGTCTTAGAGCAAAGGGTCAAACAGTCCAAGCCAGAATGCTTCATCCAGCAGATTTATTCAAGCTCGACACAATTTCATCCATTTAAAAACAGAAATTCCTCCCTCATTTCCAGGTCATCATATTTAATTGCTCTGCAGGAAGGGCAAGTAGCCAGTTCCCAGGCCTCCGTCAATTCCACTCTAGAACCAACCAGAAAGATTCAGCATAACCTCACCATCAAATTTACATCCACCCGTAAGTAGCTCATATTAACCCGCTACTGCTCTCCCAATATCGCTGACAGTTACACTCAATTAGTGAATTCCCATTTGTTGATCGTGAGCACTGCCTTGCATCCCAATATTCAAAGTGCATTATTCTGTCAGCCATACTTAACAACACAGCACTGGATTGCTTCCAAACTGATGTATAAAGTTTATTCTAATTTAGGCTGCAAATATATTCTCACAATTCCAGAATATAAATTTATTTTTTATTGGGTCAGATGCTGCTTGAATAAACACCCAGAGGCAGGTCTAGTCAGTGCAAACTCCTGGGAAATCAGCCAACCAATTTGTTTTGAAAATAAGTAGTAAGCAATGTTTTTTCAGGTTACACTGCATCCAAAAATGCTAACAGGCATTTTCTTCATTCTTTCTTTAAAGGGAAATCACACCTCTCACATAGAATAAAGAAACCATCAATGCTACTTAAGAAAGTCTTCTGGTCTCATGTTGCAGTTAGAATACGGTTAATTGCGATCTTAGACTGTTTGATATTCTGCACCAATAGACTGATGCTAGTAAAATGGAAACAACGAGGACAATTTTGCTCAAAAATAACTGAGGAAACTAATAAAAAGTCCAGAGGGGATCACTACTTTGCATGTAAATAACCTGTATGTTTTCATAATCAAATTCCAAAAACATGTGCCACAAGAAGTGCATCTTTATTGCAAATCCTTGTCTAGACTCTAGAGCACCCTGTCCTGTATCGAACAAATACTTTCCTCTGGTCTGGTGGCTTCAAGATGCATTGACGCACTCACACTTGGGGAGCAAACGCTTTCCAATGTCGGCAGTGTGGGAAGCAGTCTGCCCACTCCACCTGGGGCAGCAACATCAATGTGCTCATTTGCCAGAGGAAACTCACTCAACAGGGCTTTTGCAAAGGGAAGAGTTTGTGTCAATGTTAGTGGCAATTACATTGTAATGGTTTAATGGCAGTTACATTGTTAAACAGGTAATGGGTATTTGTACAGTTATAAATGGGGATAACTGGGACACTGATAGTACAGAGGCAGTATGCCTCCCCCTAAGTCAATAAACTCTCTCCGCAACTCTGCCTTAGTTTTGACTTCACCACCTAGCCTGGATCTGTGTAACAGTTTGGACCATCCTTAGGGTTTAATAAAACAAATATGTTTCTCCGTTGCAGAGAAGATTGAAGAATGACCTGACATAAAGAAGATATTTCTATTGTGGAGATCATCAAAAACTCGGTGCAATAAATAGAATAGAATGGTTGCAGCACAGAAGGAAGCCATTTAGCCCATTGTGTCCATGCGTACTGTCTGGAAGAGTAACTCAACTAAATCCCTTACCCTGTAAACCCTGCACTATTTTTCCTTCGGGTGCTTATGGAATTCTCCTTTGAAAGGCATGATTAAATCTACCGCCACCATATTCTCAGGCATTGCATTCCAGATCGCTGCATTAAAAAAAGCTTTTCCTCGCGTCGTGTTACTTCATTTGCCAACCACCTTAAATAAGTGTCCTGTGGTTCTCGACCCTTTCACCAATGATAACATTTTCTCCCTAATTACTCTGTTTATACTCTATCAAATCTCCTCTCAACCTTCTCTATGGTAGATACTGACAGGTTGCTTTCCATGACTAGGGAATCTATAATGGGGCGTGGAGGCTGCAGAGACATACTCAGGATAAGGGGACAATTATTTCGGGCTGAGATGAGGAGAAATGCCTTCACTCAAGGGATTGTAAACCTTTGGAAATCTATACCTCAGAAGGTTGTGAACGCGGCATTATTGAATATATTTGAGGCTCTCTCAGGGAATGAAGAGATTTGGGGGGCAAGTTGGAAAGCAGAATTGAAGCCCAAGATCAGCCGTGATCATATTCAATGGCAGAGCAGCTTGACGGACCATATGGTTTTCTCCTGTTCCTATTTCTTATATTCTTCGATTACATTGATAGACAGGAATCCAAGTCCCTCATCCCCAGAACCATTCTCTTAAATCTTCCCTAAAGCTTGAATCCTTGTTGAAATGCATTGCCGAGAAGTGGACAGAATATTTCAATTGAGTTTGAATCAGTGTTTTATAGAGGTTCATTATACCATCCTTGCTTACATAAGACATTCCTAAATAAATCCAATAGGTAATTCAGGAAAACCTCTTTCCCTAAAGAGTAGTGAAAACATGGCACTTGCTGCCAAACGGTGTAGAGGCAAATAACGTAGATGTATTTCAGGGGAAGCTAGATAATTACATGAGAGAGAAAGGAATAGAAAGATTAGGTTATATGAAGTAGAATGGGAGGAGGCTCATGTGGAGCATAGATTGTTGCCTAGCTTGTTTCCATCTTCCTTCGGTTCTGATGAAAGGCCAACTCGCCCTGAAACATTGACTCTGTTTCTCTTCATATATGCTGCCTGATCTGCTGAGTATTTCCAGCAGATATTTTTATTACAGTTTGATGCACCATCAATCGAGCAAAGACTAGTTTGTATGCAAGAACAAATAGGCTTTTATTAACAAAAGACTTGGAGCACACCCATGCCGATGAACTGGTCCAGACTGAGGCAGGGGGGTGGGGAGCAGTCGCCTGTATACCCGGGGGGGGGGGGGGGGGGGGGGGGGGGCAGTCTCAGGTAGGGCCGGCAGGGATGTGCCCAGGCATGTCACATATACAGGTAATAAGCTAACAGTGGTTTACCACACAGTTTTCCTATGAGTGGATACAGGAAATTGCAGACACTTTTAATTCCAGAATCCTGCTCATAAGAACAATTAGTTTCCTCTCATTACCCAAACAATCTGGATTAATGATGAACTGACTGAAACCTAACTTTCAAGTTTTTAAACAGCCTTTCATAGAGGTTTACAGCATGGAAACAGGCCCTTCGGCCCAATTTGTCCATGTCGTCCATCTATTAAAATAATTCACAGATTAATACTTGAGTTTTCTTGAAAAACAAAACTTACTTTGTCCACACAATCATCAAAGAAAGCCAGACTTGCATCCTTGTCACTCACGAAGGAGCATTCCTCGATGAACCGAATAAACATCTGTGTTTTGGTCATCAATGAGTAAAACTTCTGGTGAGAACGGTCCCGGCTCTTCAGGAAACCTAGAAAGATTGACATGAAGTCCAAATTTAGAAATTTAGAATCCCTACAGTGCAGAAGGAGGCCATTCAGCCCATCGAGTCTGCACCAACCATAATCCCACCCAGCTCCGATCCCCACAGCCTCACATATTTACCCTGTTAGTTCCCCTGATACTAAGGGAGAATTTAGCATGGCCAATCCACCTAACCAGCACATCTTTGGAGTGTTGGAGGAAACCGGAGCACCCGGAGGAAACCCACGCAGACACGGGGAGAACGTGCAAACTCCACACAGACAGTGACCCAAGCCGGGAATTGAACCTGGGTTCCTGGCGCTGTGGGGCAGTAGTGCTAACCACTGTTGAAAATAAATTCCTCTCAATGGAATGTGATCCCCCAAACATGGGAGTGGTCCTGATTCTATGGAAAGGTGACCCTTCTGTTTAATGTAGTCAAGGCCACTGGCTTTTGAATTTCCCAGAAAAAATAGAATTACTAAATGTACTTACAGAATTTGACTTATTTAGCCATCATAACCTGTTGTCCTCACAAATTCCTTGGAAAAATTTCTAAAATTTTACGGTCAACTGCTAGACACAAGTGTCAAAATTGAAGTATCCTTGTCTTTAATTTATCATGCTAAGAAGTCTCACAACACCAAGTTAAAGTCCATCAGGTTTATTTGGTATCACGAGCTTTCGGAGCGCTGCTCCTTCACCAGGTGAGTGGAGAGTTGGGGTTCACAAACACGACATATATAGACAGAGACTCAATTGCAAGATAATGGTTGGAATGCGAGTCTTCACAGGTAATCCAGTCTTCACAGGTAATCCAGCCTTTGCAGGTGCAGACAATGTGAGTGGAAAGAGGGATAATCACAGGTTAAAGAGATGTGAATTGACTCAAGCCAGGACACAGTTAGTAGATTTTCGTCCGCATGCATGAGGACGGCCTCAACCGGGATCTTGGGTTCACGTCACACTACGTGTAACCCCCACCATTTGGCCTGGGCTTGCAAAATCCAACTAATTGTCCTGGCTTGAGAAGACAATTCACAATTGTGATTATCCCTCCCTCCACTCACACTGCCTTACCTGTAAAGACTCGCATTCCATCCATTATCTTGCAATTGAGTCTGTGTCTATATATGCCATGTTTGTGAACCCAACTCTCCACTCACCTGATGAAGGAGCAGCGCTCCAAAAGCTCGTGATGCCAAATAAACCTGATGGACTTTCACCTGATGTTGAGAGACTTCTTACTGTGCCCACCCCAGTCCAACGCCGCATCTCCACATCTTAATTTATCATGGCATTTGTTTCTTTCTGTCACTGTACATTTAGGATGTCAGTTCTAAATTCACTGATAGGAGTAAATAGGGTGAATTTCTATTTATAAATTGCAATTTAAACACTAGTTTTGTCATGTATTAGTATTGATTCTTGGTTGTTGCACTAAGTACTGTATATTAATATATTCATGTATTCACCAAAGTGATATCACAAGTCTCTAGCATGGCAAACTGCCAGAATGAAGCAGCAGCCATGTAGTGAACACCACCCTGTAAATAAAGCTCCTTTATTCTTAACCTTCCATGCTCCCTAGCATTGATTTTCCAGTATAACTTTAATCTTCATGTAGATTGGGAAAATCAACTTGGCAGAGATAGCCACGAGGAGGAATTCATAGAGTATATTCGGAACAGTTTCCTAGAACAATATATTTTGGATCCGAGCAGGGATCAGGCTATTTTGGATCTGGTAATGTGCAATGAGGCAGGTTTAATAAACAATCTCAGAGTAAGGGATCCCCTAGGAAACAGTGACCATACCATGGAAGAATTTAGCATTCAGTCTGAGTGTGCAAAACTTGGGTTATTATACAGGAATGAGAGCAGAGTTCGCTGGAAGGGACCAGGAAAAATTCTCCCAATCCACAGGAAAATTAAAGTCACCCATGATTAATGTACTACCTTTTTTACATGCTCTCATTATCTCCTGATTTAGAACATAGAACATTACAGCGCAGTACAGGCCCTTCGGCCCTCGATGTTGCGCCGACCAGTGGTACCAATCTAAAGCCCCTCTAATCTACACTATTCCAATATCATCCATATGTTTATCCAATAACCACTTGAACGCTCTCAACGTTGACGAGTCCACCACTGCTGCAGGCAGGGCATTCCACGCCCTTACTACTCTCGGAGTAAAGAACCTACCTCTAACATCTGTCCTATATCTCTCACCCCTCAATTTAAAGCTATGTCCCCTCGTGCTAGCCAACACCATCCGAGGAAAAAGGCTCTCACTATCCACCCTATCTAATCCTCTGATCCTCTATCATACTGTTATGGGGGCCTATAAACTATTCCCACCAGTGTCTTCTTGCCCTGGTTATTTCTTACAACCACCAATATGGATTCCATGTCTTCCAATCCAAAATCTTTCCTTACTATTGTACTTATTTCAGCTCATACTAACTAAGCTCCCCAACCACCCTTTCTTTCCCACCTGTCCTTACAAAATTACGATATTAATCAAAATTTTCAATTATTTGTAGCCACCTTGAAGATCAAACAGTGAGCTTGCATCTGTTGCTTTCTCAGACGGAGCTTCTGTGATGGGTAGAAGGTAAGTTCTGTAACCCTTCAGTATGGAAGCCATGAATCGAAGGAAAGCTTCTTGTATCTCCATTTCCTGCAGCTGCATCCTCTTACCAAAGTTCAAATCATGATCACTCATTGACAGCTCCATTAAAGCTTCCTCTCTGGGTCTTTGATGCACTGGAAGGGATTAAATGCAGTTTTACATTTAAATGATTACTATAAAATGCATTGTGGTGGACAAATGAGTTTGTTTTAAATTTCTATTCAAGTTAGTTTTGAAGTTCTTTTTGAAAGAATAAACTTAAATATTGAGATTTTATTTTTCAATTCTTCCCCCAACCACAGGCCCCATCTCATGGTGGTGTACACAGGGACCTCTCCAGTTCCTTTCCCAAATACACAGTTTACATTTCTAAGTTTAGGTATTAGTGTTGGCAGATTACTTGACTGTGGAAGGCACCACATCTGATCCCGCGGTGGTGTGCTGTAGATTATATAGAATACAAAGAAGGGCAGGGAAACACATTCAAGAGTAAACAGAATCAGGTTCTTGGGGTCGGACAGAGAGGAAATGTCCCCCTTTCTTCTTGCTCTGCCACCTGCCCCTCGTGATGCCTTGCCCCTTATATTGTGGCTTGTTGTCTTCTTGTCCCCTGGAGTTTTTCCATTTTTATTCACATTAGTCTTTTTTTCTGCGGAGTGGTGGACCGGGGGGTGGGGCAGGATTCGTGTGATGGGTGGAAGAGAGGAAGAGGGGGTTCTTTTGTTCGTGGGGGAGGGGAAGGGGAGAGGAGAAACCTGAGGGGGAGAGGGACTTGTGTACTGCATTGGGTAGAATCCTGAAATATTCTGTAAATGCCTAGAGTGGTAGTGGTTAACAAGGGAAACGTTCAGGCCCTTTGGGGACCAGGGGGTTATCCATGTGTGAGAGAACACCGGGAATCGAGAGGGTGATGAGTGAGTATTTCTCTTTTGGGTTTCCTCAAGGCTATGATTGAGGTGTATGAGACTGTGGAGGGGCTGGACAGGGGCAGCAGCTGTTTCCCTTGGTTGGGGGTCCGTCAAGAGTAAACAGAATAAGGATAGAGGCATAAGAATGATAGGATATGTGGCCTCTTTTTAATTATGATTGGACAGACTTTAATCAAGATTTGCTGAATAATGAAAATGATCAAAAAGGAACTTTTTGAAAGTTGAAGTTTGGAGGGTGGCAAATGCTGTGCCGTTGTTTAAAAAGGGCTGCAGGGAAAAGCCTGGGAACTACAGGCCGGTGAGCCTCACATCTGTGGTAGGTAAGTTACTGGAAGGCATTTTGAGAGATAGGATCTACAAGTATTTAGAGACACAAGGACTGATCAGGGACAGTCAGCATGGCTTTGTGAGTGGAAAATCATGTCTCTCAAATTTGATTGAGTTTTTTGAAGGGGTAACCAAGAAGGTAGATGAGGGCAGTGCAGCTGATGTTGTCTACATGGACTTTAGCAAGGCCTTTGACAAGGTTGTTGCATAAGGTTAAATCTCATGGGATCCAGGGTGAGGTAGCTAAATGGATACAAAATTGGCTTGATGACAGAAGCCAGAGGGTGGTTGTAGAGGGTTGTTTTTCAAACTGGAGACCTGTGACCAGCGGTGTGCCTCAGGGATCGGTGCTGGGTCCACTGTTATTTGTCATTTATATTAACAACTTGGATGAGAATTTAGTAGGCATGGTTAGTAAGTTTGCAGATGACACCAAGATTGGTGGCAGAGTGAACAGTGAAGAAGATTATCTCGGATTGCAATGGGATCTTGATCAATTGGGCCAGTGGGCTGACGAATGGCAGATGGAGATTAATTTAGATAAATGTGAGGTGATACATTTTGGTAGATTGAACCAGGACAGGACTTACTCAGTAAATGGTAGGGCGTTGGGGAGAGTTACAGAACAAAGATCTCGGGGTATAGATTCATAGCTCCTTGAAAGTGGAGTCACAGGTGAAGAAGGAATTCAGCATGCTTGGTTTCATTGGTCAGAACATTGAATACAGGAGTTGGGATGTCTTGTTGAAGTTGTACAAGACATTGGTAAGGCCACACTTGGAATACTGTGTACAGTTCTGGTCACCCTATTATAGAAAGATATTATAAACTAGAAAGAGTGCAGAAGAGATTTACTAGGATGCTACCTGGACTTGATGGTTTGAGTTATATGGAGGGGCTGGAAAGACTGGGACTTTTTTCTCTGGAGCATAGAAGGCTGAGGGGTGATCTTATAGAGGTCTATAAAATAATGAGGGGCATAGATCAGCTAGATAGTCAATATCTTTTCCCAAAGGGAGGGGAATCTAAAACTAGAGGGCATAGGTTTAAGGTGAGAGGGGAGAGATCCAAAAGGGTCCAGAGGGGCAATTATTTTACACAGAGGGTGGTGAGTGTCTGGAACAAGCTGCCAGAGGTAGTAGTAGAGGCGGGTGCAATTTTGTCTTTTAAAAAGCATTTAGACAGTTATATGGATAAGATAGGTATAGAGGAATATGGGTCAAATGTGGGCAATTAGGACTAGCTTAGGGGTTTAAAAAAAAAGGGCAGCATGGATAAGTTGGGCCGAAGGGCCTGTTTCCATGCTGTAATCGTCTATGACTATAAAGGTTGAACAGATCAAAAGTTACTTACTCTCTGCCAGCTGCTCAAAAATGTTGTTCAAAGAGTTGGCCAGATTTTTACAAGCTTTCTTTGGAAGTATTTTCCACGTGAGGCTTTTTCTATCATCAATTCTGAAACAACAATCTCACTTTAAATACAGATCTTGAGCTAAAATATACAGCAGATATATTTAGAAAATACACAATCTCAATGTAGTTTTAATTATCAGCAAAAAATAAACTGCGTTGTAAGTACCCTGTGTAACCGATAATTTAAAAAAGAATTGCTCAAACTACAATCCAGTATACATGTTGATGAATCAGCTGTTAACTAGAGACAGTTGACCATCAATTAATGCTGACAGCTATTGTAGTTTCTTGATTCATGTATTAATCTGGAGTTTCAGCTCACAACACTGAAACAGACCACTCACTACCAGTATCATTTATGTACTTTATAAGCAAGTAAATTAAAGCCTGGAATAAAGAACAGGTCACCTTTCTGTGAAATTAAACTGGTCAAAGTGATCAATCAGTGACAGTAATAATTAATATTTTAGAGAAGCAATGACAAGTATCATGCTGTAATGACAGATGTTTTTCAGTGGAGATGCTACAGTGCCACCAACAAGAGAAGGATATAGTTACAGCATTAAAGCTTGCATAGGCATTTCCATTATAAATGCAAACACGGGAAGTTATATTGGAAAAGAAAAAATAAGGACTGAAGATGTCTAAAATGAGGACCGATTTATGTCTGCATGCTTAGGTCCAATTATTCCTAGCCTCATCAGAAGACCACATGAGGCCCTGACTCCCTAATTGCTTTACCTCAGGAGGTCATCTCATTATTGCTTAGAAGTTCACCTTATTATGAGACACAGTTGTTCAAAATGTGCACAATTCATTTGATGCACTTCCTTTTTCCAACTCATTTGCTATTCATAGGCATTTTTTATATTCTAATTGTAATCAAAATCTTACTGAGAAATGGTGTTTGTGTCCAGGTCCACACAGCTTACATCACTTGGAGGATCGTACAGGTCAAAGTAGCGAGAGTCAACCCCTACGATGAAAGGGCAAGGGGCACTAAGAACATCTGCCAGAGCCAACGGGCATAGCGGAATGTATGGACAAGGCCAATGGAATGGAAATATCATCTGCATAAAAAAGAGTCACAACAACGTCAACATGCTTGCTGATAAAAGTTTAATTGCTTTCTCTCAACAGCTGTATAAGTGCTTCACAAGCTCAGCTAAGGCTAAATTACTACTAAGTGTCTCAATATTTTTTCAGCCTTCCCACAATCTGACTGAAAGCATCTAAAGTCTTACCAATTTTTGAAATCTATAAATCATAGAATTTTTGTTTCTGGAAATACAACATTGTGCTCGAACTTATAATTTGTGAGCAGAAATATGAAGAGTGAAACCTCATGCTGCTTGGCTGAAGTTTCTCCTAGAATATGCAAGTACTAATTTTATCACATGGTTGAAATAATCAACACATCTAAGGATGGGGTTAGAATGGTTCACTATGAGCAGTAATTTCACTCAAAAAAATTCTTCAAATTTGTTAATACACATTTTGTATGCATTAACTAGAGACTTTATAGTGACTACAATATGGTGACTTTTTCACCTAAATAAAGGAGGTTGGATTTAATTTATAATTTCAAGGCAGTGATAAAAACCAGCTGCCACTGCAGCAAGCAGCTGCATATTACAAGCCTTTATAAGTTCAATAATGGTTTGAAATCTTTTTCCACATTATAGTTGATCCCGCTATACTTTTATGACACCGTAGATATTATGACCTCTATGAGAACTAGCAGACTACAAAGTTCCACCATTCAAAGAGGCCAATTGCATCAATACCTAGGACCAACATAGAAAAGGTAATATTGTTAACACTTAAATCAGACCTTCATCTTAATGCCAGGAATATGAAATTTGTTGCAGCTGTACTTCAACATTCCTGATGGATACAGAGTCTGCCATCAAGCCCAAAGACTTTATATCCACTCTTCTGTATGGAAAACTTTCTTCAATACACTCAAATAGCTTGGAACACTATCCTTTGCAGATATAAAACAACTGTTCAAAGTGGGCGGCTGAAGATATTTCTATGGATCCAGATATTCCCCTTTTCTATCCCAGCAGAAAACTCACCTCGACCTGTTACACAGAAACATAGAAACTAGAAGCAGGAATAGGCCATCTGCCCTTGGAGCCTGCTTCGCCATTCATTTTGATCATGGCTGATCATCAAATTCAATATTCTGATCTCCCTTTCCCCCAATATCTCTTGATCTCTCCTTCCCCCAATATCTCTTGATCCCTTTAGCCTTTAGAGCTATATTTAATTCCTTCTTGAAATCACACAACCTTTTGGCCTCAACTACATTCTGTGGTAGTGAATTTCACACATTCACCACCCTCTGGGTGAAGAATTTCTCCTCACCTCAGTTCATAAAGGTTTACCCCTTATCTTCAAACTATGACCCCTGGTTTTGGACTCCCCCACCATTGGGGACATTCTTTCTGAATCTACCTTGTCTAACCCTGTTAGAATTTTATAAGTTTCTATGAGAACCCCTCACACTCTTCTAAACTCCAGTGAATATAATCCTAACCGACTTAGTCTCTCTTCATATGACAGACCTGCCATCCCAGGAGTCAGCTTGGTAAATCTTTGCCATACTCCCTCTATAGTAAGAACATCCTTCCTCAAATAAGGACACCAAAACTGCACACAATACTCCAGGTGTGGCCTCACCAACGCCCTATACAATTGCAGCAAAATATCCCGATCCCTATACTCAAATCCTCTCGCTATGAAGGCCAACATACCATTTGTCGTCTTTACTGTCTTGCTGTACCTGCGCGCTTACTTTCAGCGACTGATGCACGAGGATGCCAAGGTCTCTCTGAGTATCCACCTCTCTCAATTTACACCCATTCAAGTAATAATCTGCCTTCCTATTATTGCTACCAAAGTGGATAACTTCACATTTATCCACATTATACTGCACCTGCCATGCAGATGCCCACACTCAGCCTGTTGAAATCACGCTGAAGCATCTCTGCACCCTCCTCACAGCTCACCCTCCCACGCAATTTTGTATAATCTGCAAATCTGGAGATAATACATTCAGTTCCTCTTCCAAATCATTAATATATAATGTGAACAATTGGGGTCCTAGCACAGATCCTTGTGGGACCTCACTAGTCACTGACTGCCAATCAGAAAAAGACCTATTTGTGCCAACTCTTTGCTTCCTATCTGCTAACCAGCTTTCTATCCATCTCAAGACATTACCTGCAATCCCATGTGCTTTAACTTTACATAGTAGTCTGTTATGTAAGACCTCACCGAAAGCCTCCTCAAAGTCTAAATAAACCAATCCCCTGGTTCTTCTCGGTCAACTCTACTAGTTACATCCTCAAAAAATTCCAATTCTACAAGGTACTGGTCCTCAATACAGTTACCTTTCATTACAGCCTTGTTACAATACTTAACATACAAAATCCTACTTATGGCTTTCACACCATTAAATAAATCACTTAAAGCAATCCTTTAATATTGCTTCCATTTCTTTATTCCTTTGTAATGTTATAAAAAGGCAGCAATTACTGTGGCTTTCTATATTGCTGAGGTTTTGAATTTCATAATGTAGCACTTCATATATTCTGAACAGATTTCCTTTTGAATTCAAGATTGAATGTCATCATCATGCCTTTAAAAATAGCATTTTACAAGAACTGTGATTAGTGTCAACTTCTTTTTCTGTTGGAATTTAAAACAATATTTTTCTTTAAGCAGAGATTTTCTGGCAACACCATCACAGAGCAGCTGAAACTGACTGTACCAGCTGAATTAATATCAATAGAGAGAACCCAGAAGTTTCAGTAATGTTATTCCAACCTTGTGCATGCTAATTCTATGGCTTTGCACTGTCAGGCTCAGCAATTTCTCCCTCCCTGTTCCGTGAATCTTATGGACTTTAGGATTTGTTGTTTCAACCAACTTCTCAAGTAAATCCAAAGGAAAAAAAATCTAATAGTCTAACATTAGCATAATTCCTTTCAAAAGAGAGTCCATGCTGCATATATCTGAATATCTTGAGAGTTACTATGAACTATACAGAAAGTGCCAAATTCAAATCTTTTCACCCAAAATGTTTGCAACTGTCCAACCAATATCTCCATTCTGTTGAGTGTTACAGGCCATCGCAAGCACTGTAAATACTTCAACTCACCAGCCTTAATCAGCTCTAAAGACAAGATTATGATTTTGGCAAATTGCACTTAAAACTTTTGAATTAAATTTGACCATTCCATAATCATCCCCCCATAAATCTCCCAACTGTGTAAAATGCAGCAGGATATAGTTCTCTTTCAGTTCGTTCTGACGATGCAACACTCAACTGGGAATTTTCAAAGCATGAAGCTTGTTATTGAAACAGTATTTGTCGGTTGATAAGTTGCACTTTTTTCAATTTATTCTCATCATCCCCAATGAATGCAAAGATTATTGAATCCTTAGGTGTTAGTAAACCTAATGTCTTCCTGCTCACCATGGAAGGCAGCTAGATTTCACTACTGTTGTAAATAGTACAACTGCTTCAATGGTAGTTCACCTCAACTATTCCCATACTTTCAGCGCTGCTGTGGTCACACAAGCAATTAATCAAAATCTTTGCTACTTGAGGGAAATAATGTGTGACTTGTAGGAAAACGTCTGTTGACAATAGTGGGAAGGTGTGCATTGTTTCACAGTCAGAAACACAAACAGAAACGGGTAGGAACAGCTCCTCACCAGTGCAGTTGTAAAGGGAAAATAGAACTGAGTAGTAACAGAGACCTGAAGGTGCCAGGTGTGATTGTTAGTCTGTGAATTAGGTTGTTGATCAGATGGTAAGGGTCAGAATGCTAGAACTGGCTTCAAAACTCCAGGAGAAAACCAACAAGGATCCCACTCTCAAAAGCGCCGCAGAGATTTGCAGCAACATACTGGTATTGCATGACTAGGTTCATTGATTTGATACTTCGATGACTTTGTGTTTTGCACATTCATCGAATTCTACTTCCTAGCATTCATTGTAAATCCACATAAATTTGCATCTATAGGCTAATTCTAGTCAGGTTGATTCAGCCAAAGTAGAATTAAATATCACTAGTTTCAAAGAGGGAGAAAAATCACACACAAAAATAGAAATGAAACTCCAGCTTTGCAAATCTGCCAGAAAGAATCTATCAAAAGGCTAAGCTTAATACTCACAGAAACAAGTGCTTCAGCCACACTAGTCAATACAGCTGGCCGGAGGGAGTGAATAAGAATCTTGTGTTCAGTTACCGCATACAGCAGCAGACTTATTGCTTTCTCCGGGCCCAGGTTCTGCAACAAAGTAGTGAAACTGCCCCCACTGAAAGGAAGAGGACAGACCATCAGAATTCAGTGAAATAATGTACTGGCCACATTTCACTGCAATCGACTCTGATTAAGATATATATTTCTATAGTCCCTAATTTATATCCCATGTTGCAAAGCATTATGTGCGGATCCACAAGAGAGGGTGAGATCCTAAATACTGTTGAGAAAAGCATGGATGTTAGGGAACTTGGGGAAGTACATATTACTGAGGAGGTGGTGCTGGAAGTCTTAAAGCACATCAAGGTAGATAAATCCCCGGGACCTGATGAAGTGTATCCCAGGGCATTGTCGGAGGCTAGGGAGGAAATTGCGGGTCCCCTCGCCGAGATATTTGAATCATCGATAGTCACGGGTGAGGTGCCTGAAGATTGGAGAGTGGCAAATGTTGTGCCTTTGTTTAAAAAAGGCTGCAGGGAAAAGCCTGGGAACTACAGGCCAGTGAGCCTCACATTTGTGGTGGGTAAATTGTTGGAAGGTATTTTGAGAGACAGGATCTACAGGCATTTAGAGATTTAAGGACTGATTAGGGACAGTCAGCATGGCTTTGTGAGTGGAAAATCATGTCTCACAAATTTAATTGAGTTTTTTGAAGGGGTAACCAAGAAGGTAGATGAGGGCAGTGCAGCTGATGTTGTCTACATGGACTTTAGCAAGGCTTTTGACAAGGTACCGCATGGTAGGTTGTTGCATAAGGTTAAATCTCACGGGATCCAGGATGAGGTATCTAAATGGATACAAAATTGGCTTCTTGACAGAATGTGGAGATGCCGGCGTTGGACTGGGGTAAACACAGTAAGAAGTTTAACGACACCAGGTTAAAATCCAACAGGTTTATTTGGTAGCAAATTTGGTAGTTTATTTGTGTGGCTTTTGCTACCAAATAAACCTGTTGGACTTTAACCTGGTGTTGTTAAACTTCTTACTGTTCTTGACAGAAGCCAGAGGTTGTAGAGAGTTGTTTTTCAAACTGGAGGCCTGTGACCAGCGGTGTGCCTCAGGGATCAGTGCTGGGTCCACTGTTATTTGTCATTTATATTAATGATTTGGATGAGAATATAGGGGGCACGGTTAATAAGTTTGCAGATGACATCAAGATTGGTGGCATAGTGGACAGTGAAGAAAGTTATCTCCAATTGCAACGGGATCTTGATCAATTGGGCCAGTGGGCTGACGAATGGCAGATGGAGTTTAATTTAGACAAATGCGAGGTGATGCATTTTGGTAGATTGAACCAGGGCAGGACTTACTCAGTTAATGGTAGGGCATTGGGGAGAGTTACAGAACAAATAGATCTAGGGGTACATGTTCATAGCTTCTGAAAGTAGAGTCACAGGTGGACAGAGTGGTGAAGAAGGCATTCGGCATGCTTGGTTTCATCGGTCAGAACATTGAATACAGGAGTTAGGACGTCTTGTTGAAGTTGTACAAGACATTGGTACGGCCACACTTGGAATACTGTGTGCAATTCTGGTCACCCTATTATAGAAAGGATATTATTAAACTAGAAAGAGTGCAGAAAAGATTTACTAGGATGCTACAGGGACTTGATGGATTGAGTTAGAAGGAGAGGCTGAATAGACTGGGACTTTTTTCTCTGGAGCATAGAGGTCCATAAAATAATGAGGGGCATAGACAAAGTAGACAGTTAATATCTTTTCCCAAAGGTGGGGGAGTCTAAAACTAGAGGGCATAGGTTTAAGGTGAGAGGGGAGAGATACAAAAGTGTCAAGGGGGAGATTTTTCACACATAGGGTGGTGAGTGTCCAGAACAAGCTGCCAGAGGTAGTAGTAGAGGCGGGTACAATTTTATCTTTTAAAAAGCATTTAGATAGTTACATGGGTATGATGGGTTTAGAGGGATATGGGCCAAATGCGGGCAATTGGGTTAACTTAGGGTTTTTTTAAAAAAAGGGCGGCATCGACAAGTTGGGCCGAAGGGCCTGTTTCCATGCTGTAAACCTCTATGACTCTATGACTATGACCTGCCTTCTTTAGGTTTCCTTCACTCGGCTGGCCATTTTCAGACAGAACCATGGCAGGGACAGGCAGCAGATAAGCTGACCCTATCGTGGTCAGTCTGAAATAACAGATTGGTCCCTAACAGCAGTATAAAGTTGACTTGCCTGCAAAGGAAATGCCTTCCAGTGGCATGGGTCGATTTTGAAAACACAGAATTGATTTAATTCATTGCCGGGGTGGGGGCAAGGAACAGGACTCTGTCTTGTCTCTCTGCACCAGAGAGCACATTATTTGGATGCTTGAAAGGTGAAAGTTACAGCATGGCATGTGATATTGAGATGATCAATAAAAATAATTTTGTGCAACATTAAGTATCAAAGAACATCAAAGTACAGTTTACAAGGCAGTTGTGATAATTCCCCAAATTCCAATTATATTCAGTAACGTAGGCCGCATTTGTTTTAAGATTTTAGAAAGAATACATATTGGATGGAATATCAAGGAATGTTATTTTATTGCTAGTGTGAAATTCTACCGAGCTTTGTTGCAATTAATCCTTTCAATCTGTTGAATTCATAAAAGACTTGGATCATTTACAAACAATTTGTTGTATGAAATGCAAGCAGTTTTCAGTTGTGTTTAAGATGAGATCTAACCCCGTTCCATACAGTCCAGCATTTTAGCTAATCATTTCACATTGCAATCCAACAGACTGCAGTCATCCAAAGCATTGTGTATGATGCCTGTCAAAATCCAAAGTAGGATGCTTAGTTCCCAGTGTGCTACTGAAAACCACACTAGCTGAGACAAGCCCGGTTACTTTTTAACAAAGTACTTCACATCGAACAAGGGAAAATGGAGAAGGAATAGCGTTGCTCTCTGCTTATAAATGCAACATTACATCAGGAACTGATGCTGGAAATGAATTACACAGATGTAATTCAATCAAGGGGTACTGTCACATAACGAGGAGACAGAAACACAAAGTTTAACTCTTACATCCTTTTTAAAATTTTCTGCTTCATACTTGGATTTACCTATTCTGACTTTTGCATCTTTTTTTGTTTTGCAGGGATCTGCCATTTTGTTCATTTAACCAGCAGAATCAGTTAGAATTGTGGGGACAAATTTCATGACATAGGAAGTGATACACTTAACCTTGAGAGCTGTAAAGCCATCTGTTTGGGAAATATATATTCCACGAGAAATGCACTATCCTTTATATGGCTGTTCCATCAATTGCACAAAAGGGGCAGACAACTGAATATTGGACCTTCCGCTACTAACATTGCTACGTTGGCATACTATAGTGGGTTTACTCGGTGTACACCAATTTACATCAGTGTTCAGGGCTCGTCATATGTGCCAACAACTGATGGGAATAATTCAAAAAATGTTATAGAACTAATAATTGAAAGGAGTTCAAATCCCACCATGGCAATTTCAGAATTTGAATTCAGCTTTTGGGTTGATATTCATTTAAAGTACTTTGTATATAACCAATCACGTTCTGGGGGAGGAAACCTGCTGTCTTTGCACAGTCTGGTTAAATGTGATTCCAATCCCGGTGCGTTCTTACTGACTTGGAAATAGTGAGTGGCACAAAGTGCCCGAATCAAAGGTTGCAACTTACTTCAAACAAAGTTTAAAAGAATTAAATCTGTGTTTGACTCCACTTACCTCAATGGTAGTGGTGATGATACAGGTTGGCAAAGCATCAGGTAATCGTGCGGTGATTGCTGCAACGGAAATTACAAGATTGACATTCAGTAGCTCCCGAATAATACAAATTCTGGTCCAGAAGCTGCAGTAATAGAAGCATCTTTCTCTACTACAGAATCATAGAAATGTAACAGTGCAGAAGGTGGTCATTCAGCCCATGTCTGCACTAGCTCTCCAATTGAGCAGTTCACTTCGTGCCATTCTCCCTGTAACCCTGCATATTCATAACTGCCTAATCCATTTTTCAATGCCTCCACGGAACCTGCCTCAACCCCACACTCAGACATTGCATTCCTAACATGAACCACTTGCTGGGCTTGGGGAAGATGTTCTTTTGGAGAGGGTGCAAACTCGATGGGCTGAATAGCTTCCTTCTGCACTTTAAGGATTCTATGAGTTTGCTCTGATGTCATACCTCGGTTTTTGTTTTCAAACATGGACTCTGACTGTACACAACAGCAGAAGTGGCCAGCTGCCACCCCAACCTGCCACAACTCCCCCCCCCGCTACTGGTCTCGGGTCCCCCCCTGCTGGACCACCCCCCACCCTGCTTTTCTGTCGCTCCTATGACATCTGTTTCTTTTATTTCAAGTTTTATTTATTTCTCCAACATCTTTCTCTCAAACTATCCATTTTATTAGTAATTTATTTTGCTTATGTCGATTAGTTTTTTTCTCCCATGGGGTTAGCATTATTTCCATTTCAGGTAATATCCCCACAAGACTGCTATCATGCTACAAATGTTCTGGATACGTTTCAGGATTTATCAAATGGCAACATGCTCCTGCTGTAATCCAAACAGAGGACATCCCCCACAGCATTATGAAAAATAATCGTGCAAATAGATACTCACCTGTACAAGAATCCTTGGTCTTTGAGGAGAAGGAAATGGGACATTATGCATGAAATGACAGATGTGTCTGCAAAATAGAAGTTATAAAGGGACATGTTGAATATATGTACGCACCATGGTCTTTCAGCAGCAACAGATCTATCCAGTTGAATTATTGTGTGTTTTATTTTCATAAATCTCTCAAACAACCATTGTTGGCTGCATTAAACTCAACAACTATGTGGACTTTTAAAACTTTAGGAGAAGTATTACATCTACAGGAGTTTGCCAATGCATTAAATCAGATTAAGGACTAAATAAAGAAGCTTTTCTTTGACTTTTATCTGAAGCTGCTTTCACACACAGTGAAGTGAGTATCACATTAGCAGAGCTCAGGAGGGTACAGGGAGGGACACTGAGGAATAAAGTGACTGTAAAAAAAAAACTTTTGTCAAAAATTCCTGCCCATCCTGGCATAGTACAAGAGACAGATTTCCACTCAATTCACAACTCCAGCATATAACTGCTGAGATGTGCTCCATATTGTTACACTTTTAGTGTGGGAATAGAAATTTCTAGAAACTGCATAATCAGACACTGACTCGACACTGCGATTATATTTCATCACACTGTCAGCAGGGGTTGGAAAATATTAACAAACAGAAGATGCATTAATTATTCAGGAAGTTATGTACAATGTGTTACACAATTACTTTGAGGCAATTTCAACACATTCACCAATGTGAACTATTTTTTAAACCACAACAAGAACCATTAAGAGGATAGGACAGTAAATAATGCAAGGTTCCAAGTTTGACCGCTCCCACCAACCCCCACTACCACCTGCCCTCCCCATCCATTAATTCGGAGTGATTTGACTATAGCTGGGTAGCAATAATAGCCCAGAGTTTGGAGTGACCCTGCAGTGCAAGGGGAATCTGTAAAAAAACATTCTTGCCTATTTAATATGTCCTCTGAAGGCATAAGGTTCTATCAGCATCCTCTAGTGCTTTGCCCAATTGGCCTTCATTCACATTTGACCACACATTTTGACTATAGCTGACTATTTGGCATGGGGCATCACCACCAAAGAACAAAGAAAATTGCAGCACAGGAACAGGCCCTCCAAGCCTGCACCGACCATGCTGCCTGACTGAACTAAAACCCCCTATCCTTCTGGGGACCATATCCCTCTATTCCCATCCTATTTAAATACGTTTTTTGTGTCGGTCTTCACGGTGGAAGACACAAATAGTTTACCGAATATTAACGATAGAACATAGAACAGTACAGCACAGAACAGGCCCTTCAGCCCACGATGTTGTGCCGAGCTTTATCTGAAACCAAGATCAAGCTATCCCACTCCCTATCATCCTGGTGTGCTCCATGTGCCTATCCAATAACCGCTTAAATGTTTCTAAAGTGTCTGACTCCACTATCACTGCAGGCAGTCCATTCCACACCCCAACCACTCTCTGCGTAAAGAACTTACCTCTGATATCCGTCCTGTATCTCCCACCACGAACCCTATAGTTATGCCCCCTTGTAATAGCTCCATCCACCCGAGGAAATAGTCTTTGAACGTTCACTCTATCTATCCCCTTCATCATTTTATACACCTCTATTAAGTCTCCCCTCAGCCTCCTCCGCTCCAGAGAGAACAGCCCTAGCTCCCTCAACCTTTCCTCATATGACCTACCCTCCAAACCAGGCAGCATCCTGGTAAATCTCCTCTGCACTCCTTCCAGCGCTTCCACATCCTTCCTATAGTGAGGTGACCAGAACTGCACACAATATTCCAAATGTGGTCTCACCAAGGTCCTGTACAGTTGCAGCATAACCCCACGGCTCTTAAACTCCAACCCCCTGTTAATAAAAGCTAACACACTATAGGCCTTCTTCACAGCTCTATCCACTTGACTGGCAACCTTTAGAGATCTGTGGATATGGACCCCAAGATCTCTCTGTTCCTCCACAGTCTTCAGAGAGTTGGTAGGAGGAGAGGTACTCAATACAATTAATGTTACCAGGGAGGCAGTGCTTGGTAGACTAACGGGACTGAAGGTGGACAAGTCCCCGGGCCCGGATGGAATGCATCCCAGGGTACTGAAAGAAATGTCAGAGGTAATAGCGGATGCGTGAGTGGTTATTTATCAAAATTCGTTGGATTCTGGGGTAGTGCCGGCGGATTGGAAAACGGCTAATGTTACGCTGCTGTTTAAAAAAGGAAATAGACAAAAGGCGGGTAACTACAGGCCGGTTAGCTTAACGTCTGTAGTTGGGAAAATGCTGGAATCCATCATTAAAGAAGAAATAGCAGGCCATCTGGATAAGAATGGTTCGATTAAGCAGACGCAGCATGGATTCATGAGGGGAAAGTCGTGCTTGATGAACTTGTTGGATTTTTATGAAGATGTGACCAGTGCGGTTGACGGAGGGGAACCGGTGGATGCGGTGTTTTTGGATTTCCAAAAGGCGTTTGATAAGGTGCCTCACAAAAGGTTGCTGAAGAAGATTGGGTCACACGGAGTTGGGGGTAGGGTGTTAGTGTGGATTGGGGATTGGCTATCCAACAGGAAGCAGAGAGTCAGAATAAATGGGTGCTTTTCTGGTTGGCAGATGGTAACTAGTGGCGTGCCGCAGGGATTGGTACTGGAGCCTCAACTATTTACCATTTATATAGACGATCTGGAGGAGGGGACTGAGTGTAGGGTAACAAAGTTTGCAGACGACACAAAGATAAGTGGAAAAGTGAATCGTGTGGAGGGGGTAGAAGGTCTGCAGAGAGATTTGGACAGGCTGAGTGAGTGGGCGAGGATCTGGCAGATGGAGTATAATGTTGACAAATGCGAGGTTATTCACTTTGGAGGAAATAATAGCAAATTGGATTATCTAAATGGAAAAAAATTGCAACATGTTACTGTGCAAAGGGACCTGGGGGTCCTTGTGCATGCGATGCAAAACCCCAGTCTGCAGGTGCAACAGGTGATCAAGAAGGCAAATGGGATGTTGGCCTATATCGCAAGGGGGATAGAATATAAAAGCAGAGATATCTTGCTGCATCTGTACAGGGCATTGGTGAAGCCGCAGCTGGAATACTGTGTGCAGTATTGATCCCCTTATTTGCGGAAGGATATATTGGCCTTGGAGGGAGTGCAGAGAAGGTTCACCAGGTTGATACCGGAGTTGAGGGGTGTTGATTATGAGGAGAGACTGAGCAGATTGGGTTTGTACTCGTTGGAATTTAGAAGGCTGAGGGGGGATCTTATAGAGACCTATAAGATAATGAAGGGGCTGGATAGGGTAGAGGTGGAGAGATTCTTTCCACTTAGAAAGGAAGCTAGAACTAGAGGGCACAGCCTCAAAATAAAGGGGGGTCAGTTTAGGACAGAGTTGAGGAGGAACTTCTTCTCTCAGAGGGTGGTGAATCTCTGGAATTCTCTGCCCACTGAAGTGGTGGAGGCTACCTCGTTGAATATGTTTAAATCACGGATAGATGGATTCCTGATTGGTAAGGGAATTAGGGGTTATGGGGATCAGGCGGGTAAGTGGAACTGATCCATTTCAGATCAGCCATGATCTTATTGAATGGCAGGGCAGGCTCGAGGGGCTAGATGGCCTACTCCTGCTCCTATTTCTTACGTTCTTATGTTCTAATTCATGTATTTGTCAAGACACCCCTTTAAAGTCACTATCGTATCTGCTTCCACTACCTCCCCCCACAGCGAGTTCCAGGCACCCACCCAACCTGCTCCTCATCCAAGATTACGAATGTGCACTTGCAGCATGATCTGCTAAATAGCAAACAGGATGGGACCCATGACCAACTGTTCCCTCTTCAGTCTAGAAAGTCATTACTACAGCACAACGGAAGAGTTTATCAATCAGCAACTACCCCCAGGAGCATGCAATGCCTACTGTCACAGTTCTAACAGATTCAGGAAGAATTCATCTTTTACAGGAAGCTTACTTCTCAATAGGTAGCGCGTGAGGTCCAGAGATTGAATAGCGGTATAAAAATGTGAGAAATTTTCGAAAAGCTTCAAAGAATGGCCAGTGTGATAGAAGACAGATGCATTTGCTGGTGTGAACTGTTTTCGAGAGGATGGGTTTTCGGTCGGCAGCACTGACCAGTCCTAATTGCGATCGCTGCTTATCTGTTAGGTTCTCTTGAGGAAGAGGTTCGTAGAACTGAATAGCTGCACCATAAACCTGGGAAGAAATAGGAAGGGCATTTTAACCATTACATTGCAGAACAGCACCAGGTGGTGATTATCAATTTGGTGGCAATGAAAGCAGAAACAATTCCATTCAACAAGTATAAATGTGTAATTAATCTGGATGGGGTCAACTCTGCATCCTATAACTTATGAACTAGAACTCGGGTAGAAAATCTTTGCCTTGATTTTAATTTTTCTCTGGCACTTACTATACAATGATTATTAAAGGTGCTGAGTTTGCAAATATCAGACAAGGTCAGATTTGTCTTCTGGACTAATTTTGATTGCCTAAAGGGGTCAGAGTGGAATGTCCCAAATCTATTTCCCTGATGTTTGCTCTTGCAAAGAGCCAGCACAGACATGACAGGCCAAATGGCCTCCTTCTGTAGTGTAACCATTCTATGAATGGTCTGGATTTTATCTGTGTTTTTGATTGCCTCTTCCAGGATATTACATGGGTCCAAGATGGGGTGGGCTGGGGAGTGCATACATTGTGACACAGGACATCAGATGTGCGGGAAAAGATAGATAGACCTGTGAGTTCCTGTCAGTCACTGTTCCATGTTCATCTAATCCATCCTGCATTGGCAAAGAAGTCCATTCGGCCAATGATGCCTGTTCAGACCACCTTGTGGATTTAGTAAATTTATCTTCACAATTTGCCTTCATGGGATTTGAACTCATGACCTCAAACTGGCTCACTTATTACCAGGTTATTGTGTGACTTTAACTTAATAACGATAAATGTTTGGCAGTTTTTGCTCTTGGCTAACAAAATTTATAAAGGAAAATAAAAGGATTGTTTTACAATTGATTTATAATTTCAGCTTTTATAAATTAATGAATATGCAAGTACCAACAAACTGCTACTTCTCAACTTATGAAGTATTGTATATACGCATGTACAAATTGAGTGTGAGACACCAAATTCTTAGGCAAAAAGTAGGGGCTGACTTATGCACAAGTAATATTTTTGAAGGTTGAAATTATTTCACGCCAGGGCCGGAGTGTGAGAGACGCGATTAGTGCCATCGTGAATCAGTCTCTGCTGCTCCCCAATACTCTCTCCCACTTACCACTTCCCTGCCCAATTCTCCCACTCACAGCTCTTTTCACACTTTCTCCCTCTTGCTGCCCTTCTCCTGAGCCTCATCCACAGTGTGGATTTAAGAGAGAAGGCAGCGAGTAGGAAATCTGGGCAGGGAAGCAATGAGTGAGAGAGAGTTGGCAAAAGGGAAAGAGCCTGCGGGAGAGGTGGTGGGCGGATCCCAAGTGGAAAAATTTAGGATTTTTTGGCCAAAAGATTGGGATTGACTTCATCACAAGTTATATGAAAAATTAAAGATTTTTTGGCCAAAGAGTCAGTGGTCAATTTTTACACAAGATTGACTATTACCCGAGTATATACTGCAAATTAATTGGTATCTTATACGATGAAGCTAGGTCTATTAAAAGATTTTTTAAAAATCTGGTATCAAACCAAACCAACATAAGCAAACACTGTATTGTGTGGCACATTCATTCACAGGCATGCCAAGAATATACCTTTGTTGCAGAAGCCCCTGTGAGCACAAACGTTGAGAAGACAGGGAGTGGATATTTGGTATTACAAGGCCAACACTCAATGGTTGCTCCCATTGGCAGACAAAAGAGAGGTACTGATGCAGGCAATGGAAAGGATGCATAATCTTCCTCTGGATACCGACATATCAAACCTGCAGAGACAAGGCAACAGGCAAAAATGAAAGTATCTGAAATATAACCATTTTCATCTCTGTACCATTACTTTTCTGAGCCCAGAATCTGCAGATCTCTCAGACTTATTAATTTAGAAGATTGTCATGCCAGTGACTCGATGGGCCAAATTGCCTCCTTCTGCACTATAAAGATTCTGTGAAGGAATTAAAAAACTATTCCTCTTACAATGGACCTGAGGAACTGTAAGATGGCTGTCAAAGGGTCACCTTTGCAACTTCAGGTAACAAGCTTTCTGGAAAATTCAAAATAGGATTATAATGGGCAAGGTCTCCCTTCAATGTGCATGCCTAAATAGCATTCTTCTGTGGAACTTCACACCTGCCATTGCCAAGACCAGTATCCACCTTCAATTGTATATCAATAGCTTTTGACCATATGACTGAAACTGTCTTTACTATAAAAGACCACCATTCGTCTTCCAGCGTGTATCAATGGCCACTTATCAAGTGATCGAAACTGCACTCTGATATTAAAGTCTTTTTATCCAAAAAAGAGGGGGGCCAGGCAGTCTGCAGAACATCAACAACATCACAGCTGCACAGAAAGGCTGTCATCTTGCTTTTTCAAGAACTCTAAGGACCTCCAAGGCATTGAGTCTTTTAAGAGCCTCCTCCGACCTGTTTTGAACAGCTGTGTTCGCCTGTCAGAAATTGGACCTCCGGCTACAACTACTATCAGGGCTCATCCACACCATCTGTTGAACAGTCTTCACTTCAAAAGGAACCCTGCAGTCGATCAAGGTTTGACCCCAGCCATCTGAACTTGCCTGAATTTTGATTCCGATTTTCGATGCAACATAGAAAGCATTCTTTCTGGTTGTATCACAGCTTGGAATGGCTCCTCCTCTGCCTAAGGCTGCAAGAAACTACAAAGGGTCGTGAACGAAGCCCAGTCCATCACGCAAACCAGCCTCCCATCCATTGACTCTGTCTACACTTCCCGCTGCCTTGGAAAAGCGACCAGCATAATCAAGGACCACATGCACCCCAGACATTCTCTCTTCCACCTTCTTCCGTCAGGAAAAAGATACAAAAGTCTGAGGTCACGTACCAACCGACTCAAGAACAGCTTCTTCTCTGCTGCCATTAGACTTTTGAATGGACCTACCTCGCATTAAGTTGATCTTTCTCTACACCCTAGCTATCATTGTAACACTACATTCTGCACTCTCTCCTTTCCTTCTCTATTTATGGTATGCTTTGTCTGTATAGCGCGCAAGAAACAATATTTTTCACTGTATACTTCTGCATGTGACAGTAATAAATCAAATCCAGATTGGGGAAAACTCCCTCCTTCACTGGACATTCAAAGACATGGGAACTGCTAACTATTCTATTTGGTTTTACTATTTATAGTATTTTATGAAATGTTCTACTATATTTTAAATGTGATCTTTCTGAGCTGTGAGAATAAATGATAATCCCTGTTTGAATCTATGTAAGTCTGCTGCTGGTGACTTTTAAGTTGCTAGCACACTAACAGGAAGGTTTGGGAACACACATCAGCCTTATTAAAATTAAAATTACACTGGTTATGGACAAAAGGGAAACAGAATTGGGGAGCTCCAACTTCTCTCTCCCTTATCCATAATAAGATCCTTTCATGGAATCCACGATTTCCATTAAATAACAGATGATCTGAACACAGAAAAATAAATGAGCCACTGTCTTATTAAAGCACTCAACCAATTCTCAGCATTCTCAGATTTCCCTGAGGACTGGAAAATAAAAGCTGGCTTCCAATTGGACTGGGAACTATGAAGGATTCACGACAATCAAATGCAAGAGGAGCAATTTTCCCTTGCTGAGGTCACTCATATACCCACATCAATGTGGGCATGAAAAAATTAATTCTCCATAAAAGGAGAATATTTTCAATATCATAAGCCAAAGGAGAAATAAATACTTTCCTCATACTACTTTAAAGCCTTAAGCCAAGTTCTGTGCATCATAAAATTTACTAATAGTTGTTTGGTAATACAGAACTTTAGTACTGCTAAAAAAAAGATATTTTGTCCAACCTTTTGCACTGATTAGGACAATCACAAGAATACCAAGGTCAGGAGAAACAACAACTTTATACTGCATCAGAAAAAGAGTGCCGACTGGTTGACAAGTGGACTTTGTCTGGTAGAGGCATTGTCATAGAGAATGTCCAAGTTAATGGTAATTGACAGTTAACTGCCAAGCATTGTTTGAAATTTTAAAGCATTCAGTTTGACTCTGATTGGTCGCTGTCCTAAGGAATGAACCAAAGAATGGCTATCATTTACTTTGTTTAGCTGAAACAGGTGCAACATGTGTACATGTCCTTTCTGTCTGCAAAGAACAGGGGTGTGTGTATTAATACTTGTAGCTTCCAGTACACACAAATGCGAGCTCAACTGATGATCTTAAATTGTTTGTTAGTGTAATTTTTAGCACACTGAGAATTATTTAGCAAATATTATCCAATTACAGAATTATGTCTAATGTTGGACACTGTGTTTTGAGTTTTGTAAGCACTGGCTGCTTGGGTATGATCTGTACTTTGCCTGTTGCAAACAGTGCTGTTTGAAACATGCTGTTTGATACAATCCACCAGTCTTTGGGATGTATGGCCTACATACCTAGCATCACACTGGCACAGGAATTCATATATCACATTACTTAATCACGTGATAGAATGTCTTTGTGGCATCCTGTTAGCAGCGAATACCACTTGTGTTTTTTTCAATTCATTCACAGGATGAAGGCATTGCTCGCTGTGCCAGCATTTATTGCCCATCCCTAATTGTCCTTGAAACGATTGGCTTGCTAGGTCATTTCAGAAGGCAGTTAAGAGTCATCAACATTATTGGATTTCTAGTGCAGTTACAGTACCCACTACGCCACCACCTCCTCAGTAGCTTAATTGTATGAATTTGCGCCATTTTTTTAAGGCAAGGATAGATAAAGTTTTGAACAGTAAAGGAATTAAGGGTTATGGTGAGCAGGCAGGTCATTGGAGTTGAGTCCACGAAAAGATCAGCCATGATCTTATTGAATGGCGGAGCGGGCTCGAGGGGCCAGATGGCCTACTCCTGTTCCTAGTTCTTATGTTCTCGCTTGCCATGCACATTTGATACATCAACAACATCCTGCGGGATAATGGCCAACCTGATCAGATAACTTCACGCAATCCTATGAACAGGCCTGAGAGCTGGTTCATTCCTTAGGACAGTGACTAATCAGAATCAAACTGAATACTTTAAAATTTTCAAACAATGCTTGGCAGTTAACTGTCAATCACCATTAACTTGGACATTCTCTATGACAACGCCTCTACCAGTCAGAGTCCACTTGTCAGATGTGGCTCTGTAAAGTGCCCAGTCTACCTCAGATTATTCTGGAAGAGCAAGGTATCTCAAAACTTTGAGCAACAGGTGAAGCTAGCTGTTTCAGGCTACTACTATGCAGGAGCAACATGAGTGATAGTCTCCACGAGCAGGATACTGCCGCGAAGCCAAAAGGGAGTTCTGTCTATCACACAAATGAGTAATGTGGTAGATGAATTTCTGTGCCAGTCTGATGCTGGGTATGTAGACTGTACATCTGAAAGACTGGCAGATTGTATCAAACAACATGTCCCTTCCACTATTGCAACAGGCAAGGTACAGACCATTCCAACCAACCTGTGTTTGCAAAACTCAAAACATAGGGCAGAACTTTTTGTCACAGAAGCCCCTGGGTGGGCGAATGCCCACCTGGCAGTGCAGGTTGGCGTTGCCAGGTGGGCACTATCCAGCCAAATCCCCAACCACCCAGTGGCCTCAATGGCCTCCGAGCACCCCGGCCATCATGCCTGGTCTCCATTTGTGGAGCCAAGTAGTGATGCCTGTCAGGTTCGCACTACGCCCGAAGGTCGGAAAATCCCGGAAGCAGGGAGAATCCGCCCTCAAATGGACTCAATATATTTAAATACTTATTAAAAATGCTAATCTGGTTCCCACCCTCATGTCCGGGAGTGGTGGAGGTGAACTCACTAAAGCCTCACTGCGACTCTCTGACCTCACTCCTCTCTAACATGGCCTGAGCCGGGCACAACGTGGCCAGAAAAGTGCGGCCATTATGTCAAACAGAACTGTGATTCTGCAATTGGATAACAGTCGATAAATAATCCGCAATGTGGAAGAGGCAAATTTTTCACAATGTCTTTTTTCAGCTTTATAAAATTTACTAGTGATAAAGGAAAGAGAATGTACTCTGAAATTCTTAAGGATATTTTAATGCGATTATGATGAATGAACACTCATTCACAAAATAAAAGCAAACCGTCTTTTCATTCCTGTTCTGATCGCTCAAGTGTGCATTAACAGCAGCTCCTTTCCAATGTTTTTGTTCGGCAGAACAGAATATAGAGAAGTGTGAAGTTATTCACCTTGGTCGTTGAGAATAAAATAACATAATATTTTTTAAAAGATGAGAAACATGCAAGTGTTGCTGTCCAAAGAGATGTAGATGTGCTTGTAAAAGGAAAGCTAGCAGACAGGTGCCAACAGCAAGCAGTCAAGTTTTTTTAAGTTGAAGTTAATTTATTAAGTTTAAGTTTTAAGTTTATTTATTAGTGTCACAAGTAGGCTTACATTAACAGTGCAATGAAGTTACTGTAAGAATCCCCTAGTCGCCACACTCTTGCGCCTGTTTGGGTACACGGAGGGAGAACTTAGCATGGCCAATCCACCTAACCAGCACGTCTTTTGGACTGGGAAGCCAGAGCACCCGGAGGAAACACACGCAGACACGAGGAGAACGTGCAGGCTCTGCACAGGCAGTGACCCAAGCCGGCTGGCCCAGTGAGATAGCAGTGCTAACCACCTTGCCGCCCCACGGAAGTTAGGAAGACATGTTGTCCTTTATTGCAAAGGAATTCACTTACAGCATAAACAAGTCTGGCTGCCATTTTACAGGGTTTTGCTGAGATCGCACCTGGAGCACTGGTGCCGTTTTGGTCTCCTCACTTAAGAAAATATATACCTGCATTGGAGGTGGTAGATTTAAGGTTCTCCCTGGGAAGAGAGGAAATGTCCTATGATGACCTGCTAACTACATTGAGCTTATGTTCTCTGGAATTTAGAAAGATGAGAATCACTTTCACTGAAACCTACAACATTTTGAAGAGGTTTAATAAGATGGAGTTTGACAGATTGTTTCTGCTGGGTGGGGAATCTAGAACATGGGGGCACAGTCTCAGGATAAGGGCGAATCATTTAGGACTGAGGTGAGGAAAGGTTTCTTCACACAGAATTGTGAATATTAGGAATTCTGTACCCCAGAGGGTTGTGAATGCTCCATCAGTGAATATATTTAAGGCTGGGATAGACAGATTTTTGGTCTCTTGGGGAATTAAGGGATCTGGGAATCAGGTGGGAAAATGGAGTTGAAGCCCAAGATTAACCAGTATCATATTGAATGTTGAAGCAGACTTTAGGGGCCGTGTAGTCTATTCCTGCTCCTAACTTTTGTCTCATCCACCAACTAATATCCAAATTTCAGCATGTAACAAATGTTCATGTAAGCACCAATCCCCGATGCAACAATCTCACTTTCTAAACCAAATACGCAAACTTAATGTTCTGGATGATTCATCCTTGTCAAAAAGTTATCCAACCAGATCTTATTATGGGTGCAGAACTTACCAGCTTTGTATGCTATAGTATTGGTCTTGGCCAAGGACTTTTTGTAACACAAGTATACAGCTGATCCCCACTGCAACAGAAAATGAAATACATCACTAAACTGCACAGTAACATTCACCAGAACTGCAACATAGTCACTGTCGAGAATTGCCAAGGTCTGCACAAAAATATATTGGTTTAAACTATTTTTTATTACAATGCAACAAATTTGTAGACAACTTGGAAAAAATATGTTTTCATAGTAATTTGTTATTTAGTGCTCAGGACTTCTGTTGAGCACGTCTAGGTAACCCCACAGCCCACCATCATTCACAAGAGTGTGTTACAGAATATTAATTGCAAATACTGATTCCTATCAAAAGAGTAAACAGTTCAAAAATGTTATTTAATTTAGGAATATATTGCCTTGAAATGCAAAAACTCCCTAAAACACTCAGTTATCACACATGGATTGGATCACAAAGTATCCGCAAGTACATCTTTCGATTGTTTAAAAAAAAACAAGATAAAAGATGTGGGAGCTGGCAATAATTCATTCCCTGAAGGGGAAAACAAACAAAAGAAACTTGATGATGACAGAGTGAAAATAGGAATGTGGACCAGTGCTCAGAAAAGAGGAAGGGGCCCCACTGATGACCCCAATGTTGTAAGCACCATGGCAGCATGGAATTCATATCTTTTATAATGGGCCAAATCCCTCATCATTCGCTCCATGGGGAGCTTCCAAATCGGCTCAATTCTTGGCAAGACCAACAACTCACTTCCACAACTCTGTTGCATTGCCTACACATTCGGGACTAAGAAAAGGTCATTTCACTCTGCAACTTGTGCCTCAAGTATTAATCTTAAAATTACATTTTCTTACCATTTAAGAAAATTTGCCTGCAGTTCTAATTGGTGATACAACACTGACTGAATTATTACAATCTCCTGTTTACCATCTTGTTAAATTACAGGACATCTTTACAATCCGGAATGCCACGGGAGGGCAGGAAGTGTTACACAACTCCAGGTTAAACAAGAGAACAAATGTGAGTTTCAAATACCATTGAATTGTGCAGCTCTGATTCAACAAGTGGCCACCTGCAATTAAACTCCAGACTGTTAGCCGGTATAAAGGTTTGGAAATTAATAACGCCAGTCAATAATTATGCTTCACACTTCATTGGTTTTACTCAGTAATCTTGCTTTAAAGCTCCAATTAAATGAAAATGTGCAACAATTTTTAAGAAGTAATAATTTGCAAAATAGAAGCTGAAAAATGATTCCAACTAAACATACTAATGATTGGAATGTTAATTCTCTAATTCTTTGGGGCAAGTTTTCCAACACACTCTCAGAAATTTGCATTAATGCTGATGTAACAGAACATGTATCGCTTTCCTTCAAAGAAAGTCACCTTTATAACATTTAAAGTTTATTTATTAGTGTCACAAGTAGGCTTACGTTAACACTGCAATGAAGTTACTGTGAAAATCCCCTAGTCGCCACATTCCGGCGCCTGTTCGGGTACACTGAGGGAGAATTTAGCATGGCCAATTCACCTAACCTGCACGTCTTTGGACTGTTGTGGGAGGAAACCGGAGAACCCGGAGGAAACCCACACAGACATGAGGATAATGTGCCGATTCCGCACAGACAGTGACTCAAGCCAGGAATCAAACCCGGGTCCCTGGCACTATGAGGCAGCAGTGCTAACCACTGTGCCAGCAAGCCGCCCCGATTTTATATTAGAGTATAAACATCAGCCTTTGTTTAACAATCTGACATCTTCCTTTTATCAATTACTTGAACGTTGTATTCAAATTTTCTGGCAGTATACTCTAAATACATCACTTCAAACAGCCCCCATCCCAACCATAAAGCCTGACACATTTGATCATCAATATACTTCACCCTATGATTACTTAAACTCAAATGTTTTCACCTGGTTAAATCCAACATGAACAACAAAGTCTGCATTGTTAAGTTTTTCCACAATCCATGTAGACACATGAACATTTCACATGATTTATACTTCACTGAAGTTTGATGAATGACACTGTAGGATTGGCTCAGCTAATGGAATTCTTGCCTCCAAGCCAAAAGTTATATGTTCAAGAATTTTCAGAATTTTATTTGCCTTCAAGGCTGACATTGACTGAAGGTTCCATCTCTCGAATGAGACACAAAATCAAAGCTCCGTATGCATGCTCTCACAACTTAGATGCACAGTAACAAAGGGACCCGACCAATAATACCCCAGCAAAATAAACTCTGTGCAAGAAGCAGTTGATTCCCTCTCAAACAGTTGCTGAACTTCAAAGTAATTTGTTTGAGAGGAGCTACAAGGTATTGTTGAGAGCTGTGATTCAAACCGAGCTTCCTCTTCCATGTAGAGAAACCGCTAACATCGCTTGTAATGTGTTGAATTAATCCAATTAGGGATTTTCAAACTGCAGTTCAATTGATCCTTGGAGATGGTCAAGCGAATCCCAGAGGAGTTGAGGTCATCACCTCTCTATTTTGCCTTATTGAGATAGGTATTTTCCAATGACAGCACTGTTTTACCACGGGCCAGCTGTCATGATCTTTCAAAAGTTATGTCAATGTTTTCAAATGGAATTCATACAGAGAAGGCTGGAAACTACTGAACTATGTAGCTCAATGAAACAAAATTCTGCTTATGATCTGACAGCCATTAGAGAGACTTGGTTACAAGATGACAAAGGCTGGAACCTGAATATTCAACGGTACATAACTAGTTTCTTGAAAGTTTCCATCAAATTAGAAATTAACGAATGTAACTCTCTGTTCAAGGAGGGATACAGAAAGCAGGCCAATTAGCTTACCACGTCATAGGGAAAATGCAGGAATCTATTATTAAGGAGGTTATAGCAGGGCACTTAAAAAATCTCAATGCATTTAGGCAGAGTCAACATGGTTTTTTGAAAGAGAAATCGCGTTTGATTAATTTAATGGAATTCTCTGAGGAGGTAACAAGCAACATGGATTAAGGGAAACTTGTGGGTGTGCTGCACTTAGATTTCCAGAAATTATTTGACAAGTTGCCACATTAAAAGTTACTACACAAAATAAGAATTCATGATGTAGGGCTAACATATTAGCATGGCTAGGCGATTGGTTCGCTAACAGGAAACCGTGTTGGCAGAAATGGGTGATTTTTGGGTCAGCAAGATGTCACAAGCAGAATGCCACAGGGATCATTGCTGGGGCCTCAACTACTTACAATCTACATTAATGACTTAGGTGACAGTGCAAATGCAAATACAAAGATAGGTAGAAAAATAAGTTGTGAAGAGGATACAAGGGGTTTGGGAAAATATGAAGTTGCCCACTTCAGTAGGAAGAATAAAAAAGCAGCATATTATTTAAGTGGGGAGAAATTCCAGGATTCTGAGGTACAGAGGGATCTGGGTGCCCTGGTCCATGAATCACAAAAAGTTGGTTGGCAGATACAGCAACTGATTAAGGCGGCACATGAAATGTTGAACATGATTGCAAGGGGAATTAAATATTAAGATAGGGATGCTTTGCTACAGTTGGATAGGGTACTAGTGAGACAATGGGAGGATCTTGAGCCCACTCCTGTCATCCGCAGGAATGGCAGCGGGCTGCAGTAAGAGAAGGTTTACAGAGCATTGGTGAGACCACATCTCAGTTTCGGTCTCTTCATTTAAGGAAGGATGTAAATGCGTTGGAGACAATCAGAAGCGGTTTACAAGATGCCTGGAATGAGCAGATTGTCTTAAGAGGAAAGGTTAGCCAGATTGGGCTTGTTTCCACTAGAGTTTAGCAGAGTGAAGGCTGATGCGATTAAGTCAATAAGATTCTGAATGGGCTTGACAAGGTGGATGTGGAAAGGAGTTTCCTCTTGTCAGTGAGTCCAGTGTTTTAAATTAGGGGTTGCCCTTAAAGGACAGAGATGTGGAGAACTCTTTTCCCCTCGGAGGGTTATGCGACTTTTGAACTCTTCCTCAGAAGGCAATGAAGGCAGGGTCATTGAATATTTTTCAGGTGGAGTTAGTTAGATCCTTATTAGGCAAGGAATCAAAGGTTATCGGGGTTAGATGGGGATGTAGAGCTTGAAACACAAACAGATCAGCCATGATCTTAGTGAATGGTGGAGCAGGCTCAAAGGGCCAAATGCCCTACTTCTGCTCCTATTTCGTATGTCCATACGTTTGCTTGAATGAGTCTGCGGAATCCTCTTCCCCAGAGCAATGGAGGCAGGGTAATTGAATATTCTTAAGAGCGAGTTAAATAGTTTTAATCGACAAGGGAATCAGAGAGCATGAGGGTAGGAAAAAAAGTGGAGTTGAGGCCGCAATCACAACAGCTGTAATCTTATTGAATGGTGGAGCAGGCACGAGGGACCAAATGGCCAACACCACATGCATGTTAAAGAAGGGAGAAAATTCTATCCTTCTAAGATTACTCAGCATTGCTGTACCAATGTAAAAAGTGTAAAGCTTTTAAACTGAATAACAAAAATAATAATTCGCTCAAAATTTCACAAAGAATATCAATACACCATATTTGTATATGGTTCCTATATATCATAACTTTGTTCTGACACAAGCACTCTGAGCTCAAGTTCATATCAGAAATAGTATTCTAATTGAGGCCATTATGCTGCAAGGAGGATATAAGACAAAACTGTTATATAATGTAATCTTTTACAATGAGTAATCTATATAGTACTTTTACCCAATAGTTTCATTATCCTGGCTTAAAAGTTACCTGAACGTAGATCGTTGAACTTACCATGCTGCTGTTTAGGTTTTTGTCCACTCTGCAGAAAGTGTGTGGTGGAGTCTCTCCCTTACTTGGAATAATTATACAAATATCAGTCACGGCCAGGGAATTCTGGGCTATGTTTTCTGGTGCTCGACGGTACGTTATGTAGATTCGTTGAGATGAAGTCCCACCGCTGATATTAGCAGGTCGGCCATAAGGCGTGGTTTGAATGATCTGACATCCATGCTTTAGCCTCTCTTTCCATTCATACAAAACACTAGAAAGCAATACAAGTTCATTAGCTGCTGTAAAAGTCCTACAGTTAACTAATCACATTCACACTGGACTGATTCGGTTTCATCAGGTAGGCTTCACACAATTGTTGCTTGGAATAAAATATGATGCATCTAAGAATACAGAAAATTAGTTGCTTTGTCAACATTATCACAAACCCAATAGACTGCCCAACCTAACGCATGCTAGAACTTGCATTTATAATCAGTAAATGGAGAATTTTGGTATTCGATGAATATTGGCTATTAACTTTTCAAAGAATATTATACTAATCAAAGAAGTCACAGTTTAATACATTAATTCCAGCTTTCGGAACCAGATTTTGTAATTGTGACAATCTACTTACAAGCTATAAATGCTTGGGAATGCTCTTCTAACTGCACATTAGTATCTAAATAATAATGAACAGGGTTGAACGTGTGGGTGTGTGCGTCTGTATCAGGAGCTTTTAATGTTTTTTTGGTAACAATTATGAGCAGAATGTGAATGTTTATTAAAAAAAGGTTAGTAAAACTTCAAATGTTCATGACACTGTCTCTTACTGATGGCTTTGAATTATATTCCCCGTAAGATAACATCTCCAAATTATTTTAGATTACAAATCTAAATAGTATTCAGATCTGAAACTCACATCAGGCTGGACAGAGTTATAGAGAGGATGGTTAAAATTCTGAAGTCAATCTTCTGACTATACATTCAAATATAATCAAATACCAGACAGTCTAAACCAAATTCCAACTCCTAACCACTATGTCCACACTGTATCATTAAATGTAGTAACATATCCCCAGGTGCTTTAGAGGTAAAGATAAGTGGTAGTAGAAGACCTGGGTTAAAGAGGCATATTTCAGGAAGCTGTTGATGGTGGATGGTGGCATTTACGAGGATTTGAAACAGAATTTGAATGTGGGGCCAAGGTATCTGCCATCAAATGGGAGGATGTAAAAGAAAGCAAGTGGCAAGAGCAGACAGTGTGAGCAGTTATACAGTGCTCAAAGAGCGGCAGATATTGGGAGGGCTTAGACTGGGGGAGATTAGAAATCAAAAAGAGGACCTTGAATTCAGTGGGTAGGAATTAGTATGAGTTGTACCCATTTTGTTTACTATAAAACAGCCTGGGACAGCCTGCAGCTGTAACAAGACTCAACAAGTTCAATAATATCCAGGGCACAGCAGTAAGGGTTGAAGAGTTCAAGGAGAAGGTTCACCAACATACTCTCAGGGCAATAACTGCCAGTCTTGCCAGCATTGCTCACAAATACATAAAACAAAAAACAGATAGCAAACGTTTCTACAAATATATAAAACGAAAAAAAGTGGCTAAAGTAAACATTGCTCCTTTAGAGGATGAGAAGGGGGATGTAATAACTGGAAATGAGAAAATGGCTGAGGCATTGAACAGGTATTTTGTGTCGGTCTTCACAGTGGAAGACACAAATAACATGTCAAAAATTGATGACAGGAAGGCTATGGCAGGTGAGGACCAAGAAACTATCATTATCACGAACGAGGTTGTGTTGGGCAAGTTAATGGGGTTAAAGGTAGACAAGTCTCCTGGTCCTGATGGAATGCATCCCAGGGTACTAAAAGAGATGGCGGGAGAAACAGCAAATGCACCAGTGGTAATTTACCAAAATTCGCTGGACTCTGGGGTGGTTCCTGCAGATTGGAAAGCAGCAAATGTGACGCCATTGTTTAAAAAAAGGAGGTAGACAAAAGGCGGGTAACTATAGGCCGGTTAGCTTAACTTCTGTAGTAGGGAAAATGCTTGAAACTATCATCAAGGAAGAAATAGCGAGACATCTGGATATAAATTGTCGCATTGGTAAGACGCAGCATGGATTCATGAAGGGAAGGTCATGTTCGACTAATTTGGCAGAATTCTTTGAGAACATTACATGTGCAGTGAACAATGGGGAACCCGTGGATGTGGTGTATCTGGATTTCCAGAAGGCATTTGACAAGGTGCCGCACCAAAGACTGCTCCGTAAGATAAACGTGCACTGTGTTACGGGTAATATATTAGCATGGATAGAGGATTAAAGAACAAAGAACAGTACAGCACAGGAAACAGGCCCTTCGGCCCTCCAAGCCTGTGCCGTTCCTTGGTCCGACTAGACCAATCGTTTGTATCCCTCCATTCCCAGGCTGCTCATGTGACTATCCAGGTAAGTCTTAAACGATGTCAGCGTGTCTGCCTCCACCACCCTACTTGGCAGCGCATTCCAGGCCCCACCACCCTCTGTGTAAAAAACATCCCTCAAATGTCTGAGTTATACTTCGCCCCTCGTGATCGTCACTTCTGATCTGGGAAAAAGCTTCCCACCGTTCACCCCATCTATCCTCTTCATAATCTTGTACACCTCTATTAGATCTCCCCTCATTCCCCGTCTTTCCAGGGAGAACAACCCCAGTTTACCCAATCTCTCCTCATAGCTAAGACCCTCCATACCAGGCAACATCCTGGTAAACCTTCTCTGCACTCTCTCTAACGCCTCCACGAACTTCTGGTCGTGCGGCGATGCAGTACTCCAAATGTGGCCTAACCAGCGTTCTATACAGCTGCATTGGTTAACTAACAGAAAGCAAAGAGTGGGGGGGTAAATGGGTGTTTTTCTGGTTGGCGATCAGTGATTAGTGGTGTGCCTCAGGGATCAGTGTTGGGACCAATTGTTTACGATTTAAATAGATGATTTGGAGTTGGGGACCAAGTGTAGTGTGTCAAAATTCGCAGATGACACTAAGACGAGTGGTAGAGCAAAGTGTGCAGAGGATGCTGAAAGTCTGCAAAGGGATATAGATAGGCTAAGTGAGTGGGCGAGGGTCTGGCAGATGGAGTACAATGTTGGTAAATGTGAGGTCATCCATTTTGGTAGGAATAACAGCAAAATGGACTATTATTTAAATGGTAAAAAATTGCAGCATGCTGCTGTGCAGAGGGACCTGGGTGTCCTTGTGCAAGAACCACAAGGAGTTGGTTTGCAGGTGCAGCAGGTAATGAAGGCGGCAAATGGAATTTTGTCCTTTGTTGCTAGGGGAATAGAGTTTAAAAACAGCAAGGTTATGTTGCAGCTGTATAAGATGCTGGTGAGGCCACACCTGGAGTACTGTGTACAGTTTTGGTCTCCTTACTTGAGAAAGGATATACTGGCACTGGAGGGGGTGCAGAGGAGATTCACAAAGTTGATTCTGGAGTTGAGAGGGTTGGCTTATGAGGAGAGACTGAGTAGACTGAGCTACACTCATTGGAATTCGGAAGAATGAGGGGAGGTCTTATAGAAACATATAAGATTATGAAGGGAATAGAGAAGATAGAAGCAGGGAAGTTGTTTCCACTGGCGGGTGAAACTAGAACTAGGGGGCATATCCTCAAAATAAGGGGAAGCAGATTTAGGAGTTGAGGAAGAACTTCTTCACACAAAGGGTTGTGAATCTGTGGAATTCCCTGCCCAGTGAAGCAGTTGAGGCTACCTCATTGAATGTTTTTAAGGCAAGGAAAGATACATTTTTGAACAGTAAAGGAATTAAGGGTTATGGTGAGCGGGCAGGTAAGTGGAGCTGAGTCCACGAAAAGATCAGCCATGATCTTATTGAGTGGCGGAGCAGGCTCGAGGGGCCAGATGGCCTACTCCTGCTCCTAGTTCTTATGTTCTTATTCAGAAAACAAAAAATCCAAGTGACTGAAGCAAAGCTTCATCTTACTTCACACCATATAATCTTTGCATTATATCATTTAATAGGAAACTTTAAGGACATTGAAACCTAAAGTTAATTATAATTAATTGTACAGTTTCCTTGTGGTTTAAATACACCAAACTGAAATATTGTCTAGGATGGATGGTCCATTTCATGTCGTGATGTTAGAAGTATTCATGTATCAGCTGCACATGGAATGACCTGGTATCTTTGCAACATTAAATGTCTGTGCACTTAACAGGTGCACAATTACTCTCTGAGTCATCAAGGCATCTAGCTCTGGTCTTGTTTGAAAGTGAAACATCTCTACATCGACCCTATCAAATCTTTCATAATTTAAAAGCCCGTCAGGTCACCCACTCTTCTAGTGGAAAGTCCCAGCATGTTTAATCCTTCCTAATAGCGGAGCCGAGAGATCATATGTGTCACTCTCGCATATTCTTTTTATGAGACCAGAAATGTGAATAGTACATCAAGAATATGTCAACCGAGTTTCTGTACAACTTTAGTAGCCTGTTCTTAATATGTGGCTGCAGCGTTGTCCTTTGGCTGAAACTTTTGTTTTGCTTTAATTCTACTGCCTGTGTCTTGGGAGCTCTCTCCTGAATTCAATTCATTCTGTAACTGGGCTATGAGAGGGCACAGATTTAAGGTCACTGGCGAAACAGGCAATGATGACATGAGGAAAAGCTTTTCTTGCAGCGAGTGGTTAGGATATGGAATGTGCTGCCTGAGAGTGTGGTGGAGGCAGATTCAAGAGAAAATTGAATTATTATCCAAAAAGGAAGAATGTGCAGGGTGATAAGGAGAAGGTGGGGGAATGGCGCTAGGTGAATTGCTTCGACAGAGAGCCAGCTCAGACATGACGGCCTGAATGGCCTCCTTCTGTGCTGTAACCATTTTGTAATTCTGTGAATCCCAGTGTGTATGGCTGGCTGTGACATAACCACAAGTAACAATTCTATGTAATTACACTATGAATTTACCACTTGAGTAAATATTTTAATCAGGTTTTAGAAGTATACATAGACCTGATATTGAACATAACATTTTTCTATGGCAAAGAAAGTTACATATTACTCTGCAGTACATAACCTGGACTGGTGTTAACTTCTATGAACTTTCAGAGTTACATACCCAAGGTCGGTCAGAGGTGGCTTATCTCTACCTCTTTTGTAGCAAAGCAAAATCTGTGGACCCATCAAGCTTCCATTATTGAGATCAGCCGATAATCCAGACTGAGTGGCTTCCAGACACACATACCCTTGGGGAACTTCTTCACCCAACGATTTCACAATGATAGCCAAATCTGTGATAGGTGCTTTCGGTTTAGCTACTTTGTGGCAGCTGTCATTAAACTGTATTTCCTCTTCAAGTGGCTTTGATGCGTTAGTCATGCCTGCCACCACAAAATAGTCAGCAACACGTGGGCTTTCCATCATGGCTGATCACCTGGAATGCAAGAAGAACATCAAGATCGTGCAAACACCATTCTGCCAATGTAGGCTCACAACCTGAGTGTCGCTTGAAGATTGTTTCCCATCCCAAAACCCCCAGATAAACATCTTTCTTTTTACATCCCATCTGAAAACTGAAAACGTTGGCTCATGTTGGGTACCCCAAGTGCCAGTCATCATTTGAAACCTCACCATTTAACCATATTTCATATGCGAATGTAGTTAGTGAATACCAAACCAAACCACACAGATAAGGGGCAAGGAACTGTGATAAAAGATTAAATAAATTAATAAATATATACCTAACTAAATGGAGCACACTCAATGAGTTGAATGGCCTACTTCTGTTCTGATGACATCCACACACAGGCCCATCTCATAAGGTCACCTGACACTGATTTAGTTGGATAGAGTTAACTCAGGCCGATTTCTTTTTCTCTCCTTAGCTGAGGCAGTGTGCCACCAATACTTGGTGTAGAGAGGACATGAAGGAGACTGGGAACAGGAGAGCGGTTAGAGAATTGGAAAGGAAATAAGGTTAAGAAAAGGGAGGAGAGGATGAGAAAGAAGGGGAGGTGAATTTTGAAAATACAAGAGCACAATAATTAGGGAAACGAGGAAGCAGTAGGCCATTTGGTCTCTCGAATCTTCTTCGCCATTCAATAAGATCATGGCTGATGTGATTGTAGTTTCAACTCCACTTTCCTGTCCTTCCCCTCCCCAATAATCCTAGACTCACATAACCTCCCAGATGCAGTTCCCTGCATGCCGACCTATAAGAATTAACCTAACCCCAATGTAGTTTCCTACGTTGGAGTCCCAATTAATGGGCCTCAGCAACATCAGGTGGAAGGTACACTGGAAGAGGTGAGTGCTGCCGAGACAGATAGGAAAGTGCATGGGTGCCTCAACATGGCAGCATTCTTGGCTGCCTGCGTTGAAGTCCTACATAAAGAGGCCCAAAGTCAGTTGGACTATCGAGTGGATGAGAATCCCCTCTGCAGGATGAATTTTGGAAGTGATTGTAGCATTCCATCCCCGAGGCCCCATCACTGATTTTGATTTTAAAAAATTTGATTTATTATTGTCACATGTATTAGTGCGCAGTGAAAAGTATTGTTTCTTGCGTGCTATACAAACAAGCGTACCATTCATAGAGAAGGACAGGACAGAGTGCAGAATGTAGTGTTACAGTCATAGCTAGGGTGCAGAGAAAGATCAACTTAATGCGAGGTAAGTCCATTCAAAAGTCTGATGGCAGCAGGGAAGAAGCTGTTCTTGAGTTGGTTGGTACATGACCTCAGACTTTCGTATCTTTTTCCCAATGGAAGAAGGTGGAAGAGAGAATGTCCGGGGTGCATGGGGGTCCTTAATTATGCTGGCTGCTTTCCTGAGGCAGCGGGAAGTTTGATTTCATTTATTATTGTCACATGTATTAACATGCAGTGAAAAATATTGTTTTTTGCGTGCTATACAAAGCATACCGTTCATAGAGAAGGAACTGGAGCTTTGAACCACCAACAATGACATCCAGCCTGTCACTGGAGACCTCCTTGATTTATTTATTTATAATTGGTCCTCCAGTTGCCTGAAGCAACTGTTACCGGTCATTCTATTAGACAAAAACAAGATGAGATTGCAAATTCGTACTGCATAATTATTCTGATTTTTAAAAAATTGAATTCAATTGGTGCTCTAAAAATAATCTGGTGAATTCCATGAGAGAGGCTTCCCACTTCTGAATCCTGATACTGATGACAAATAAGATCACAAGTTGGGTGCGTGAGGAAGGGATGCATCAAGCAAGCAGGGGAATAGTGTGAAGGAAAGTAGCTGCCTAAATCACACTAAAAGCCAAGCTCTCTGCTTGCAATTCTAGCCTTGCTATGGCTTCGTCATTATATTTTTAACACAGTTTTGAAATCTCTAAAATGAATATGTGACTTACACTTGCAGGCTGCATTTGCAAAGGCGATTTCACACATTCAGAACGCAACTTTGACAACTTATACTTTTATAGGCAGCAGCTGTTGGGTTCTTATGAATGTTGGGGTTGCTTTGTGTTCCAACCACCATGATAACTCCAAAATCAGATACCAGTGATGCTATTCATGTGATCTAGCCATTTTTAAGCATGTAAACTCTTCCAGTAGTCCAATTTGAAGCCATATTGCTTATTTATTTAATTTGGTTTTATTGAGAAGCTGAAGTGAAGATCTTTGGGCTATAGTGCAGGATCTCAGCAAGCCTGAAATGAATGACAAAATATGAGATATATCTATAAGACCATAAGACATAGAAGCAGAATTAGGCCACTCAGCCCATCGCGTCTGCTCCGCCATTCAATCATGGCTGATATTTTTCTCATCCCCATTCTCCTGCCTTTTCCCCATAACCCCTGATCCCCTTATTAATCAAGAATCTATCTATCTTGGTCTTAAAGACACTCAATGACCTGGCCTCCACAGCCTTCTGTGGCAAAGAATGTCACAGATTCACCACTCCCTGGCTGAAGAAATTCCTCCTCACCTTTGTTTTAAAGGATTGTCCCCTCTGGTTCTAGTTTTTCCTACTAGTGGAAACATCCTCTCCACGTCAACTCTATCCAGGACTCGCAGTATCCTGTAAGTTTCAAGAAGATTTCCCCCTCATTTGAAGGAAGGAAGACCAGAGCCAGAGTGTCAGACCAGACCGAAGGACCAGACTATGCAGAGGACTACAGAGACCAGCGCACAGATAAAGGCCAATATCTGCCAGGTTACTTGCCAGTCACGCAAAAGTTAAGTCAAGGTCTAGTATTGGACTTGAACATTAGTATTTCTGTAAGATAACTTATTGTTGGTTGGGTGGGTGATTATTGATTGTGTACTTAAAATAAATATTGGTGTACTAACAAGAAGTCTACTCGCAATTTTTTGTCCACTACATAAGGGTTAAAACAGACTGTGCAGCAGGCACAACACTCCCGAATAACTCTCAAAAACTATTGCCATTCCACTGTCTTCCTTGCTAGGCTCCCTTTCCAATCAACTCTGGCCAGCTCCTCCCTCATGTCTTTGTAGTTACCTTTATTTAATTGTAATACCGTTACATCTGACTCCAGCTTCTCCCTCTCAAACTGCAGGGTAAATTCTATCATATTGTGGTCACTGCTCCCTAAGGGTTCCTTCACCTTAAGTTCTCTAAGCTGCCTCATTACACATCACCAAATCCAGAATTGCCTGTTCCCTAGAAGGCTGTGTCACAAACTGCTCCAAAAAAAATCTTAGACATTCCACAAATTCCTTTTCTTGGGATCCATTATCTACCTGATTTTCCCAGTCCACCTGCATATTGAAGTTCCCCATGATTATTGTAATATTGCCTTTTTTATATGCCTTTTCTATCTCCCGATTCATTTTCTGCCCCACATCCTGACTACTGCCAGGGGGCCTGTACATGATTCCCATCAGGGTCTTTTACCTTTGGGATTCCTCAACTCTACCCACCGAGATTCTGTGCCTTCTGATCCTGTATCGCTTCTTGCAATCGATTTAACTTCATTCTTTACTAACAATGCAGCCCCACCCGCTTTGTCCATCTGCCTGTCCTTTCCATAGGACACATATCCTTGGATATTTAGATCCCAGCCCTGATCCCCTTGCAGCCATGTCTCTGTGATTCTTTGTTCTTTGTTCTTTATGCCCACAACATCAAAGAACAAAGAACAAAGAAAATTACAGCACAGGAACAGGTCCTTAGGCCCTCTAAGCCTGCACCGATCATGCTGCCCAACTTAACTAAAACCCCCTACCCTTCCAGGGAACATATCGCTCCATTCCCATCCTATTTATGTATTTGTCAAGACGTCCTTTAAAAGTCATTACCGTATCTGCTTCCACTACCTCCCCCGGCAGTGAGTTCCAGGCACTCACCACTCTCTGTGTAAAAATCCTGCCTCATACATCTCTTTTAAACCTTGCCCCTCGCACTTTAAATCTATGCTCCCTAGTGATTGACTCTTCGCCCCCTGGGAAAAAGCTTCTGACTATCCACTCTGCCCGTGCCTCTCATAATCTTGTAGTCTTCTATCAGGTCACCCCTCAACCTCCATTGTTCCAGTGAGAACAAACCAAGTTTCTCCAACCTCTCCTCATAGCTAATGCCCTCCATACCAGGCAACATCCTGGTAAATCTTTTCTGTACCCGCTCCAAAGCCTCCACATCCTTCTGGTAGTGTGGCGACCAGAATTGAACACTATATTCCAAGTACGGCCGAACTAAGGTTCTATAAAGCTGCAACATGACTTGCCAATTTTTAAACTCAATGCCCCAGCCGATGAAGGCAAGCATTCCGTATGCCTTCTTGACTACCTTCTCCACCTGCGTTGCCACTTTCAGTGGCAACTGGTCATACCGGCCAATTTCAATGTGCGCAACAAGCTCATTTACCTTGTTCCGTGTACTGCACGCATTTAGGTCCAACACCCTCAGTACCGCATTGACCACCTCCCTTCTCATACTTGTCATCTTTTTTGCTCTGCCTGAGGTTAGATTCCTGCCACCTTCTACACTCTCTTCCATTCCGTGGTCTTGAAACTTTACTAACCTCTCCAGAGTCCTGGGCTCCTTTGAAGTTGTTGTGATTAGGTGACACCAAGCTTGGGTTTAAAAATGACAAAGATTGTATGAGGGGAGAAAAGACTAAGGGAGCTCCACAGTTTTGAAGTCTTGGAAGAATAGGTGGAGCAGGAAAAAGTGCATGCAGTTTCCATTTCAATATATTGGAGATAAATTCAGAAAATTGGCTTTGCAGCTTTAAAGGAACAAGACAGAAAAGCTCAGAGCAGAACTGCCAGTAATAGTTTTAATAACTGAGATAGGAAATGTTGAGCAAACAAAAGCATTTTACTGTATATTCCATGTTTAATTGTAAGATTTGTAATTAGCGTTGTGCATCATGCAAAATTAACATTACACTTTTGAGTGCCGCAGCTAAAGCAGAAGATTATCGTAACACCATTTTACCGGCATCAGTTCACCAATTCTCCCATCGGTTCAAATAGCAGAATAAGCATTTCACCCCACAGCACATGGGTGGATTGGAACGTACTAAGAACACTACAGTTACAATGCGATCACTTCAGAGTTCCCAGAAAAATACTTTACACTAACTACAGACTAAATTCAATGGCAGCAAGTTACAAATCAAACAAATAACCTCAGGTTCAGGAGTTTGTGCACACAGGCTGTTAACTGTTTCTTTCATTTTTTGTTAAGAATCTAACAAATTGCTGACTATATAAAACTATACAATCTCAATGAAAGTCTTGTTCTACTTTAGTAAGGCCAATAGCACTGGAAATACATTTAATTGAAATGAAGGACAAACTGCCCTTGGTGTACATTGAAACAGGTGCAAGACAGTTGCATGTAATGGTGTTTATATAGCCATCCCCATAATAAACCCGTTACAAATTGTTCCAGAAAGCAGTTACATAAAAAAGGTCACTCACTCTAACATGTTACTTATATACAATTACACTATCAACATCCTGGGGGTTACCATTGACCAGAAATTGCAATGGACCAGCCATATAAATACTGCGGCTACAAGAAGGTCAGAAGCTGGGAATTCTGTGACGGGAATCTCACTTTCTGACTCTCCAAACCCTATGATGTGGAGATGCCGGCGTTGGACTGGGGTAAACACAGTAAGAGTTTTAACAACACCAGGTTAAAGTCCAACAGGTTTATTTGGTAGCAAATGCCATTAGCTTTCGGAGCTCCGAATGCTAATGGCATTTGCTACCAAATAAACCTGTTGGACTTTAACCTGGTGTTGTTAAAACTCTTACTCTCCAAAGCCTATCCAGCATCTGCAAGACTCAAGTCAGGAGTGCGAATGAATACTCTTCACTTGCCTGGATGACACGATCCAGAACAAATCAGCCTGCTTGATTGGCACCCCATTCACCTCCTTGAACACTAATTCTCTCCGCCACCAATGCAAAGTGACAGCCCGTGTGTACCATCTACAGGATGTACAGAAGCAACTCGCCAAGGCTCCTTAGACATAACTTTCCAAACTCGCAACCTCTACCACCTAGAAGGACACGGGCAACTGCGAGTTCCTTTCCAAGTCACTCACCATCCTAACTTGGAAATATATCACTGTTCTTTCACTGTCGCTGGGTAAAAATCCTGGAATTCCCTCCATAATAGCACTGTGGGTGTACCTAGACCACATGGACTGCAGCAGTTCAAGATGGCAGCTCACCACCCATATCATGTGAAATAATTTTTTTTAAATTCACTGCTAGAGACAAAACCATTAGCTTTAATCCAAACTTCCAGTGTATCCTTCACTTCAATTAAACGTACTTCTAGTGTTGCTGGTCTTACTAAAATAGAACAAGGCTTTCATTCAGATCGTACAGCAGTCATTAACCACTTGATGTAACAATTCTCTGACAAAGCAAAAGGACACAGGCCAAAATTTTAAAAAACTATTGCAGTGGATTTATCCCTATTTATGATAAACAGATTGTTTCTTCTGTAATTAATGATTTACTGGCAATATTGTGTTATAGAATCATAGAATCTTACGATGCAGAAGGAGGCCATTTGGCCCATCGAGTCTGCGCTGACCACAATCCCACCCAGGCCCAATCCCCATAACCCCATGCATTTACCCTAGCTAGTCCCCCTGACACCAAGGGGCAATTTAGCATGGCCAATCCATCTAACCCACACATCTTTGGACTGTGGGAGGCAACTGGGGCACTCGGAGGAATCACACGTAGACACGGGGAGAAGGTGCAAACTCCACACAGACAGTGACCCAAGCCGGGAGTCGAGCCCGGGTCCCTGGCGCTGAGAGGCAGCAGTGCTAACCACTGTGACGCCCACCGTGCCACCATATTGGTAAGCAACTTTGAAGTGCAAGATTAAACACTGGTTAATTCTCCTATTTTCTTTCAAGTGCTAACCCCCTGGGTCTACAAAATATTGCCTGTCCAAATGGTGAGCTGGTTCTTAGAAGGTGGACAAAACAGGATTTGGACTAACTATTTTCTCCTTCCCAGTGAACGTGATTCACTGTAAGGAATAAAGGGACCCTGATCAGTCCCTCCCTCAACAGCTCATTGATTACAGCTAATTAATTATTAGTGTGATCAGCTGGTTTATCATGGGTTGTGTTGATACACTCTGTCAACACCATCTCAACTGCAGTTAATGAAAAGCACCAAACCCTATTTCTACAAATACTACTTAACCTATTGAGTTTTCAAGCAATTTGCTTATATTCTATCATCCACAGTGTTTTGTTATTGCTTTATTTTTCAGATGCTGATGGATCCACTGCATATTTCCAGCATTTGCTTTATATGAGCAAAGGAAACTGCAAAAGTTACCAAATGACTGGTGGTGACCTTGCTCTCTGGTGGCTATAAGGACCCAAACGGAAACAAATTTGGGGCAATCTCATCTAGTTTTAGTCCTCACACAAAATTCAGCACCAACTAATGTGCAATTGCAGTTTTACTTAAGACAGTCTGTTAAAAGGAATATCATACTCGCATGGAGAATGACACATATCTGAGATTCAGGTAGAACTGGGGGAGTTTTACTGCGAAGCTGTGATGAAGGCTCATTTTGACTTGAAATGTTGGCTTAATTCTCTCTCCACAAATGGTGTCAGAACTGCTGAGATTTTCCAGCATTTTCTGTTTGGGTTTTACTGAGTATCTGACTTAGAAACATTCGGTGTTGACAAGGGGCAACAAAAACAGACAAGTGTTCCATTTCACAGGCTGATACCCCTGAATTCAACATTGAAAAATACCAAAGGAAAAACAATTAAGAGAAACTTGCTTACAAACCCATAAAGTTCAAGAAAGATACTATAGGAGTCAAATATCCTGCAAGAGTATTATTGCCAATCTATTCAAATTATAATTTACATGCTATTTTTGCTGGCCTTGAGATGTCCTTTCATTCTTGTATGGAGTGAATACCCTTCTTTATTTTCCATTCATGTGACTTTAGATGATAATAGGTCCACCCACAAATAGAACTGGTGCACCGCAACAGTCCCATTCTTCATTTCAGACAGGTACATGATGCAAACGTGAAACAACTTGAACTGACAATTAAAGCTTCACAGAGATGATATGACATGTTGACTTAATTCTGTATTCTGCTTCAACAGAAAGTGTGGTATTGTGACTGAATTAGGAATAAGCAAGACAACAAAACTTAAATCATGAAGGTGGCCAAAAGTGACCATGACCATTGGGGATGGCATTTTAAAACAAGAAAGTATAATGTTCATGTACTATAAACACAAGTCTGGCTGGAGGTGCAGTTTGTTGGGAAAACCAAGCTGGGTGGGCTGATACCTCAGCCCTTTTCATTTGTTTATGTTAGAATCATTAGATTTAAGCACAAATGATTACTATTGCACATGAACATGTGTGCTGAAATGACCTTTAAATTAACTTTGAGAGTGATTGTCTGGTCATGTATAAATTAATCTTGACATGAAGGAGAGAATACATAACTTTATGAGTAATTGGATGTAGATTTACATTTGGTCTTCTGAGTGCTAAACCAATTTGTGTCAAATACGAGGCAGGCACAAGAAACCTCCCTTCACCAGATGTGTTTCAGAGTTTATCCAAGGTTATGAGTGTTTAAAGCTGAATCTTGCTGCAAGACTCTTGGCTGACCTCCTCTTCTGTTTGCAGTCTGCCAAATATATAGCCTTATCTGCCTGTCCACGACAGATGGCTAGTTATACCAGCCTCACTTCACAACAATCTGTTAGCAGGAGGTGGCTCTTCTGAACTCATTATGATTTATTTTTTCTTACGAGGCCCTCAAGCTGATTTTACTCTGGGATGTAAATAAAAAAGATTGAGTTGTCATACGTTGGCACCGATGCCATTACTTTAGAGAGTTTTCCGAATGCTGCTTTTGCAAGCCACGGAGGTTATAGTGAAACTTTGGCTTAAGGGCCGCCTGTATGAAAACCAATCTAATGTTAGCACCAAGGACAACGACAAAATATGCATGTAACAGTACCTTCAACATAGTAAACCGCCCCAAGACACTTCGCAGGAGCATTATCAAACAAAACTTGACAGTGAGCCACCAAAGGAAATATTAGGACTGGTGACCAAAGTTCAAGGAGATAGGTTCTAAGAAGCATCTTAAAGGGGGGAAAGGGCGGCAGTAAGGTTCAGGGAGGGAATTCCAGAACTGAGAGTCTAGTCATCTGAAAGCATGGGTACTAACAGTGGAGCAATTAAAATCCGGGATCCATGCAAGAGTGAAAACATTTGAACAGAAGGATGAGAATTTTTTAATGAACCATTGTTCGACCGATTATAGATAAAGTCAAATACAAGCAAATTACTGCGGATGCTAGAAATCTGAAATAAAAGCAGAAACTGCTGGATAAACCCAGCAGATCTGGCAGCTTCCCCTTTGTCTCATGTCCATGGTATCTTCGTCAATCTCTCTTTAGCTCCAATCTATCCCTGGCCTTCCACTCTGCCCCCCACCCAACTTTATTACATTTCTATCCCTCTTCTTTTCTGTAGAAGAGTCACAGGGGACTTGGAAACTCGGTGTTTCTCTCTCCACAGATGCTGCCTGACCTGCTGGGTTTATCCAGCATTTTCAAACAAATATCATTATAACCTCAACTAACAGCCAGCATTCAGATTTTCCAACATATCTAACCTGTTGTTCTATTTATTGCATTAATCTTTTCTTGCAATATCTTCCTATCACACTGTATCAATATATACTAAAATCTTTTTGATGTTGTCTCCACATTGGTCTATTTTTTCCTCTGATGTTTCCATCTGGAGATGTTGTCATCAATAAGGCAGCTTCAAGTCAATACAAGTCTACACCCAAACACTTCACATTTGAGTGTACTTCCATAACGTGAATGCAAAACATTTCAGGTCATTGCTTCACAACATCTGCACAGTTTCTTGGCACTCCAAAAACCCAAAAATTTCTGTCCTTACTTCAGATTGAGGATGGCCTGTTACAATGAGCTAATTAAATTTTACAACATTGTAACTAAATAAAAATCTAGCCAGTACATTATGTTCTCCCATAAAAGCCCACCCATTCTTTATAGAAGCTGCTCTGTCTCAAGATTGTTAGATTCTGAATAAGCTCAAGCCCCAGAACTAAGTAATAACTCTCCAGTTACAGAGATCCAGAAAATCACTTCTAATAGGAAGGGTGGGAGTAACGGAAGGGAGTCAGACAATGACATGAGACAAACACATCAGATAACCCCAAAGAAACTCAGCCCATCGTAACCTGTAACAAAATACGTTAACACATGCACCACAGACCTGCTGTAGCTGTCATGAATTATTGACTTATTGGCATATCTGTTTCAGCACATCGAGATAATTTATTTCATCAACTGGACATTTCAGCAATTGACTTAATAGTTTCTGATAAACATTTTACATCAAATGGTTGAATGAATTCAACACAAAAACCGCATACATAAAATGTTACTTGGTGCTTCACTCGGCGATTACCTTCCTGCTGCATATAGGTCTAAAACCTGCACATAAAACATTTCAACCACGATTCACACTAATGTACACAGGAGCAAGGTGAAATATATTCCTGGGCTTATGTTGAGAGCAGCTGGATGTGTGTAAGGAGCAAAAAACCGAAAGTTTGAAATGAAAATTGGAGGTCAGACTTTGCTATTTAAGTGACCCGTCAAGGATCCTGTGCAATGAGAAAGCTTACTTCATACCTTGGATTTTGAAATTGATCTCATGGAACAGAGAAAATGTTTCCAGTGGTGGTGGTGGTGGGCGTAGTAGCAAACAGAGATCACAGATATCGGTTGATTGCCAAAATCAAAGGTGACAGGAGAACTTTTTTTAAAAATGGGTTATGATAGTCATAGGGTCACGCCCGCCCTCGCGGCGAGTTTCACAGGGGAGGAGGCACCCCGCCATGGCATATGATCTTCTGATCCCATCACTGTCAGTGGGGTTTCCCGTTCTATGCATCCCCTGTCACCAGGAAACCTGTGGCCGTCGATGGGACCAGAAGATCCTGCTGGCAAGAACGACCAGAAAGTTCTAGTCATAGAGTTTTATAGCATTAAAAGAAACCCTTCAGCCCATCATGCCTCTCCTGGCCAAAAAACACTTATCTATTCAAATTTTTTTTCCAGCACTTGGTTTGTAGCCTTATTTGCTGTGGTGTTCCAAGTGCTCATCTAAATGCTTCTTAAATGTTTTGAGGTTTCTTGCCTCTACCACTCTTTCAGGCACTAAGTTCCAGATTCTCACCACCCTCTGGGCGTAAAGGATTTTCCTCAAGTCCCCTCTAAATCTTCTCCCTCCCCCGTTAGCTTTCTCTGCTCTTTAGAAAATAATCCCAGTCTAACCAGCTTCTCTTCAAAGCTGAAACGCTCCAGCCCAGGCACCATCCTGGTGAATCTCCTCTGCACCCTCCCTACTGCAATCACATCCTTTCTAGTGTGGTGACCAGAACTGCACACAGTACTCTAGCTGTGAGTGATTTATACAGCTCCATCATAACCTCCCTGCTCTTATATTCAATGATGTGGAGATGCCAGCGTTGGACTGGGGTAGAACATTCTAATCAGTATTCTGTAACTTGATTTTGTGTCTCTGTATGCCCTGTTTGAGAGCAGATATCCACTCCATCTGACGAAGGAGCAGCGCTCCGAAAGCTAATGGCATTTGCTACCAAATAAACCTGTTGGGCTTTAACCTGGTGTTGTTAAAACTCTTACTTATATTCAATGCCTAGGCTAATAACCTGCCCTGCTGCCTTCAGGGATCTATCGACATGCAGCCAAGGTCCCTCTGCTCCTCTGTACTTCCTAGCACCATACCGTTCATTATAGAAACATAGAAAACTACAGCACAAAACAGGCCCTTCGGCCCCACAAGTTGCGCCGAACATATCCCTACCTTTTAGGCCTACCTATAACCCTCCATCCTATTAAGTCCCATGTACTCATCCAGGAGTCTCTTAAAAGACCCTATTGAGTTTGCCTCCACCACCACTGACGGCAGCCGATTCCACTCGCCCACCACCCTCTGTGTGAAAAACTTCCCCCTAACATTTCCCCTGTACCTACCCCCCAGCACCTTAAACCTGTGTCCTCTCGTAGCAGCCATTTCCACCCTGGGAAAAAGCCTCTGAGAGTCCACCCGATCTATGCCTCTCAACATCTTATATACCTCTATTAGGTCTCCTCTCATCCTACGTCTCTCCAAGGAGAAAAGACCGAGCTCCCTCAGCCTATCCTCATAAGGCATGCCACTCAATCCAGGCAACATCCTTGTAAATCTCCTCTGCACCCTTTCAATCTTTTCCACATCCTTCCTGTAATGAGGCGACCAGAACTGAGCACAGTACTCCAAGTGGAGTACTCCATTATGTATGCCTTTGCCTTGTGAGCCCTCCCAAAATGCATCACCTCAAACTTTTCAGGGTTAAATTCCATTTGGAATTGTTCTGCCATCTGACCAGCCTGTCTATATCATTCTGTAATCTAAGGCTTTCCTCCTCGCTATTTACCACACCACCAATTTTCATGTCATCTGCAAACGTACTGATCTTACCTCCTACTTCATATCTAGATCAGTAACGTACACTACAAACAGCATGGGACCTAGCATTAATTTGTTAAACATGACCTCCCCCTGACAAAGCCATGCTGACTATCCTTGATCAATCCTTTCCCCTCCAAGTGCTGATTAATTCTGTCCCTCTGAATATTTTCCAATAATTTCCCTACCGCTGATGTTGAACTCACTGGTCTGTAATTACCTGGGTTTTTCCCTGCTTCCCTTGTTGAATAATGGGAGCTGTCCTCCACTCCTATGGAATCTGTCCAGAGAGGATTTGAAAAATAGCATCAGAGCCCCTGCAATCTCTTCCCTTGTCTCACACAGCAGCATGGCATCTGAGCCTGGGTATTTATCTACTTTTAAGCTTGGTAAAACATCTTCCCTCCCAATGTTAATTTGTTCAATTAGATCACTTTCCCCTCTCTGATTTCTATACCTACATCGCCCTTCTCCAGAGTGGAACCATTCGGAACCGAATGGTCTTATTAGCGACAGACATCATGGTTTCGTACAAGTCAGTCATGTCTCACTAATTTGAGTTTTTTGAGGAAGTGACAAAAATAATTGACGAGGGAAGGGCTGTGGATGTTGTCTACATGGACTTCAGTGAAGCATTTGACAAGGTCCCTCATGGTAGGTTGGTACAAAAGATTAAATCACATGGGATCAAGGGTGGATCAGAACTGGCATGGCCATAGAGGACAGAGGGTAGCGGTGGAAGGGTGTTTTTTCTGAATGGAGGTCTGTAACTAGTATATTCCACAGGGATCATTGCTGGGACCTCTGTTGTTTGTTATATAGATATTTAAATGACTTGGAAGAAAATGTAACTGGTCTGATAAGCAAATATGGAACATGCTGCCTGAGAGGGTGGTGGAGGCACGGACTCTCACAACATTTAAGAAGCATCTGGACAAGCACTTAAATCGCCACGGCACAGTAAGCTATCGTCTAAGTGCTGGTAAATGGGATGAGTATAGATTGGTATTTGATGGTTAGCATGGACATGATGGGGTGAAAGGCCTGTTTCTACGCTATATGGTTATGAAAAATACAGACACAGGAGCACATGTAGCAAGTGTGACGAAGATCAGAGGTGAAAGAGAGGCAAGTACAACTTTGAGTGACACAAATAGACAAAAACAAATAATGGTAAGTGAAGTAAAAAAGGAAGCTAAATAAGCTGATGTGGCAGGTAAAAGATTTAAAAAGAGGGGTGAACAAAGTAGCAGAATGCAAGTGGAACAAGACCACAGAACAAGTTGTTTACTCACAAAATAAGTGTTGATGCTTCCCTAAAACCTACAAACTTGAAAGTGCAAAATAATTGGAAAGGATATTTGTGTAAACATCAGAGTACTGCATTGCAGCACAGCTTGTTTTCTTGGAGGTGTACATAAACACAAAACAGGTTTTAAGAGCATTTGACAAGTTAATGGCTCCAAAATAGAACAGAAAACTTAGAAAGTGAATGTCTGCAAGCCATTCGATCTGGAGATGCATCGCAATAATGCCTATTCCTGTGCTTATCCAGGGCTCCACTTGACATTTGGGCTAACAGGATAGTAATCACCCTCTCTATCCCAAAGCAAATCCCAAACAAATGTGGCTTCCTATTCTAGCCACTGATATAACAAACTCAGCAATAGACCAGGACAGCTTGAGATTTTCAGTCTATACAGCACATTATCACACAAGGTCAGTACATGCGCTCACTTAGCCACCATAGTGGCAAACTACATCTTTCTATTGAACTTCACTTCATAATAAATCAGACATATAAAATTTAGCAAGTTTTGAGATTTATAACTTTCAAGTGTACTGGTGTAGTCAACATTCAATAAATAGTGTTCAATAGCAGTCAATAATAATAAAACAGGGTACCTTTTTCTGAGAGTCAACAGCATACTTGCCAACCTAAGATTGCCGGCAAAAGCATTGAGGACAAGTTAGGTACAATGAATCTAGAGTTACTAGTTCTTCATTATAGTTTCAAAATTAATCATTATTTAGTTATTTCAGCTTAAACGAATTGCTGCCTATATGATGCAAATTCTCAATGAATTCTGGAATGCAATCTATCTATACAAAAACGATGATTGTCAAAACCCCGCTTTAAAACAGTATGACAAAACATAACTACCCAGCTGTTTGCTGGCCTTTTTCAACTGGAGATTTGAGGAAATACAGAAACAGGCAAGAGGTAACAAATGTCAGCAGGACCCATCAACCTGTTATATGGAATGAGGTGATGTTAACCTGGTATTGTGAGATTTCTTACTGTTATACGGGGAGGTGATGGCCTAGTGGTATTATCGCCAGACTATTAATCCAGAAACTCAGCTAATATTCTGGGGACCCGGGTTCGAATCCCGCCACGCAGATGGTGGAATTTGAATTCAATAAAAAAAAATATCTGGAATTAAGAATCTACTGATGACCGTGAAACCATTGTCGATTGTCGGAAAAACCCATCTGGTTCACTAATGTCCTTTAGGGAAGGAAATCTGCCATCCTTACCTGGTCTGGCCTACACGTGACTCCAGAACCATTACAATGTGGTTGATTCTCAACTGCCCTTGGACAACTAGGGATGGGCAATAAATGCTGGCCAGCCAGCGATGCTCATGTCCCACGGATGAATTAAAAAAATGGAAGTTTATATTATTTCTATATTAATATTGGATGCTGCAACTCAATGATGCACCAACTTGCAGCCAATTAATTAATTCACGTACATTACAATATCTTGATCCCAGACCATTGTCGGCAGGAAGATTTAAAAACAAATCTAAACATCCAAGCTGATGCAGTTACATATTTTCCAATTAGTGGCTACACAGCTAGAGTTGTCAAATCCAGTATATCACTGACCCAATCAAAGAACAAAGAAAAGAAAATGACAGCACAGGAACAGCCCTTTGGCCCTCCAAGCCTGCACCGACCATGCTACCCAACTGAACTAAAACCCCTCCATCAGAAAATGATACATATTAATGAAAGATAAATTAAAAAATTGTGTTGCCAAGAGCAAAATGGGAAAATCTTTGCTCGTCTTCGAAAAACGCCGACATGTTAGTTAAGAAAGCCCACCAATGCCTCTACATTCTCAGAAGACTAAGGAAATTTGGCATGTCAGCTGCCGACTCTCACCAACTTTTACAGATGCGCCATAGAAAGCATTCTTTCTGGTTGTATCACAGCTTGGTATGGCTCCTGCTCTGCCCAAGACCGCAATGAACTACAAAAGATCATGAATGTAGCCCAATCCATCACGCAAACCAGCCTCCCATCCATTCACTCTATCTACACTTCCTGCTGCCTCAGCAAAGCAGCCAACATAATTAAGGACCCCACACACCCCGGACATTCTCTCTTTCACCTTCTTCCGTTGGGAAAAAGATACACAGATCTGAGGTCACGTACCAACCGACTCAAGAACAGCTTCTTCCCTGCTGCCATCAGACTCTTGAACGGATCTACCTTGCATCTTTCTCTACACCCTAGCTATGACTGTAACACTACTTTCTGCACTCTCTCCTTTCTTTCTCTATGAACGGTATGTTTTGTCTGTATAGCGCTCAAGAAACAATACTTTTCACTGTATGCTAATACATGTGACAATAATAAATCAAATCAAAGAAAGATAAATAATTTTGCTGCTAAAACGGAAGTTGCTATCCTTTTCTAAGGTTTTCACATGAACATATGAATCAGGAGCAGGAGTAGGCCATTCGGCCCCTCAAACCTGCTCTGCTATTCAATACAATCATGGCAGATCCAGCTTATTACCCCCGAAATCCTTTGACCTTCTTTGTTAGTTAAGAATTTATCTACCTCTGTCTTAAAAATATTCAAACACTCTGCTTCCATCCCCTTTTGAGGAAGAGAGATCAAACATCATCAGAGAAAACTTTCTCCTTATCTCAGTCTTGAATGGGAGATCCTTTTTTTTTTACTTCTCTGCAGTAGACCAGACACAAGTGGAAAACGTTAGCTGGGCTAATGGTTTGTAGATGTTAGCAGTGGGGTGTTGCATTTTTGCAGGCGCCATCTCTACCTGCCTAAAATCTAATCACTGCAAAATGATGTTTCTGCCCTTATTTAAAGAGGAATTTAGAAGAACAGATACTGTGTTTTCAGAGGAAACCTATTTTGCAGTAATTATGGCACAGAAGGCGGCCATTTGGCCCATGAACACTTTGATTGATTGGCTCTAATGTCACTTAGCTTGTTCTTTAAAACTTAATTTTCAAAACTCCAAACATTTCCTTGTCCCTTATTGTTCACCCCACATCAATCATAAAGTCAGACAAACACTCCACTCCTGGCCAAATCTGTTTTAGGGTCAGGACAAAGGAGAGCACATTTCAGAAGCAACTTGTTTCAACTACTTCCTGCTCTTCCTGTAGGAAGGGTTCAAGGTCAGTGTCACGCACACAATGACAAGGAATCAGCCTGCTTACTCTGCCACAGCTCAGCCTGATGCTCTTTTACAAACAGCACATCATTTGATTTAAAGAAAGCCACTTGAAATCAACAAATCTTTTACAGCAGTCCATGATTTTCTTTTAATAGAACATAGAACAGTACAGCACAGAACAGGCCCTTCGGCCCACGATGTTGTGCCGAGCTTTATCTGAAACCAAGATCAAGCTATCCCACTCCCTATCATCCTGGTGTGCTCCATGTGCCTATCCAATAACCGCTTAAATGTTCCTAAAGTGTCTTGACTCCACTATCACTGCAGGCAGTCCATTCCACACCCCAACCACTCTCTGCGTAAAGAACCTACCTCTGATATCCTTCCTATATCTCCCACCATGAACCCTATAGTTATGCCCCCTTGTAATAGCTCCATCCACCCGAGGATATTGTCTTTGAACGTTCACTCTATCTATCCCCTTCATCATTTTATAAACCTCTATTAAGTCTCCCCTCAGCCTCCTCCGCTCCAGAGAGAACAGCCCTAGCTCCCTCAACCTTTCCTCATAAGACCTACCCTCCAAACCAGGCAGCATCCTGGTAAATCTCCTCTGCACTCTTTCCAGCGCTTCCACATCCTTCTTATAGTGAGGTGACCAGAACTGCACACAATATTCCAAATGGGATCTCACCAAGGTCCTGTACAGTTGCAGCATAACCCCACGGCTCTTAAACTCCAACCCCCCGTTAATAAAAGCTAACACACTCTAGGCCTTCTTCACAGCTCTATCCACTTGAGTGGCAACCTTTAGAGATCTGTGGATATGGACCCCAAGATCTCTCTGTTCCTCCACAGTCTTCAGAACCCTTTGACCCTGTAATCCACATTTAAATTAGTCCTACCAAAATGAATCACCTCACATTTATCAGGGTTAAACTCCATCTGCCATTTTTCAGCCCAGCTTTGCATCCTATCTATGTCTCTTTGCAGCCTACAACAGCCCTCCACCTCATCCACTACTCCACCAATCTTGGTGTCATCAGCAAATTTACTGATCCACCCTTCAGCCCCCTCCTCTAAGTCATTAATAAAAATCACAAAGAGCAGAGGACCAAGCTCTGATCCCTGCGGCACTCCGCTAGCAACCTGCCTCCAATCCGAAAATTTTCCATCCACCACCACCCTCTGTCTTCGATCAGACAACCAGTTACCTATCCAATCGGCCAACTTTCCCTCTATCCCACACCTCCTCACTTTCATCATAAGCCGACCATGGGGGACCTTATAAAACGCCTTACTAAAATCCATGTATATGACATCAACTGCCCTACCTTCATCAACACACTTACTCATTCAGGCAAAAGAAGAGTATTCCATCACACTATTGACTTGTGCCCTATAAATGATGGACGGGCTTGTTTGAGTGGAGATGCTGGCGTTGGACTGGGGTAGGCACAGTAAGACATCTAGGTGACTCACCTGATGAAGGAGCAGCGCTCCGAAAGCTCATGACTCCAAATAAACCTGTTGGACTTTAAACTGGTGTTGAGAGATTTCTTACTGTGCCCATCCCTGTCCAACATCGGCAATTCCACAGCATGACTATAAGACCAAGCCTGAATGTTGTCTGGGTCTTGCTGCATTTCGGCAAAAAGTACAAAGTATCTGAGGAGTTGCAAATGATGCTGATCATTGCTGAATCATCAATATCCCCTCTTCTGAACTGATGATTGATGAAGCAGCTGAAGACAGTTGGGCCTAGGACCTTATCCTGGGGAACTCTGCGGTGATGTCCTGGGACTGAAATGATTGACCTCCAAAAACTACAATTATCTTTCCTTGTGTTGTATATGACTCCAACCAATGGAGAATTTTCCCCTAGATTGCCACTTGCACAAGTTTTGCTCGGGCACCATGATGTGACACACGCAGTCAAATGCTGCCTTAATGTCAAGGGCAGTCACCCTCACCTCATCTCTGGAGTTCAGTTATTTTGTCCACATTTGAACCAAGGCTATAATGAGATCAGGAATTGAGTGACCCTGCTGGCAACCAAACTGAGCATCAGTAAGTTATTACTGACTAAGTGCCGCTTGACAGTACTGTCAATCCCCTGACAATTGAGAGTAGAATGATGAGGCAGTAATTGGGGACTGGACATAGCGAGGCAATTTTCCACATTGTCAAGGCGAGGCTCGTGCTGTAGCTGTACTTAGAACAGCTTGACCACAGGCGCAGGTAGTTCTGGAGTACAAGAATCCAGGACTATTGGAGTAATATTGTCTGGGCCCAGAGCCTTTGCAGTGTCCAGTGCCTTCAGTCTTTCCTTGGTATCACGTGGAGTGAATCAAATTGGCTGAAGATTGACATTTGTGATGCTGGGGACTTCCCAAGAAGGCTGAGATGGATCATCCACTCGGCACTTCTGGCTGAAGATTATTGCGAATGCTTCAGCCTTATCTTTTGCACCGATGTGCTGGGCTCCATCATCATTATTTGTGGAGCCTCCTCATTCAGCGAGTTGTTTAATTGTCCACCACCATTCATAATTGGTTATGGCAGACCTACAGAGCTTAGATCTGATCCGGTGGTTGTGGGATTGCTTAGCTCTGTCTTTGCATGTTGCTTTCACCGTTGGGCATGCAAGCAATCCTATGTTGCAGCTTAACCAGGTTGCTACCTCATTTTTAGGTATGTCTGGTGTTGCTCCTGGCATGTCCTTCTATACTCCTCATTTTAACCAGGGTTGATCCCCCAGCTTGATGGTAAAGAGGGTGACATGCTAACCCAGGTTACAGATTGTAGTTGTATACAATTCTGCTGCTGCTGATGGCCCACGATGCCTCATGGATGCCCAGTTTAGAGTTGCGAGATCTGTTTGAAATCTATCCACTTAGCACATTTGCAGTGCCACACAACACGATTAAGGGTATCCTCAATGTGAAGCTGGGACTATGTGGTGATCACTCCTACAAATACTGTCACGGACAGACACATCTGTGACAGGCAAGTCGGTAAGGACGAGGTCAAGTAGGTTTTTCCCCTCTTGTTGCTTCCCTTATCATCTGCTGCAGATCATTTCGAGAAGCTATGTCCTTTAGGACTTGGCCAGCTTGGTCAGTAGTGATGCTATCGACCCACTCTTGGTGATGGACATTGAAGTTCCCCATCCAGGGTACATTCTGTTCCCTTGCTTTCTCAGTGCTTTCTCCAAGTGGTGTTCGACATGGAGATTTTCTTGTCCAACCTGATGCCATGAGACTTCATGAGGTCCAGAGTCATTGTTGAGAACTCGCAGGGCAACTTCCTCTTGACTGTACCACTGTGCCCTCAACCTCTGGTCGGTTTGTCCTGCCAGAGAGTCAGGACATAGCCAGGGATGGTGATGGTGTTGTCTGGGACAGAGCCTACTCATTGAATCATACAGGCTGTGTGACAGATCTCCAACTTTCGGCACAAGCCCTCAGGAGGACTTTGCAAGGTCAACAGGGCTGGGTTTGCCATTGTCGTTTCCAATGCCTTAGGCGATGATGGGTGATCCATCCATTTTCTTTACTTTTTATAGGTTTTGTAGTGGTTTGATACAATAGAGTAGCTTGTTAGGCCATTTCAGAGGACAATTAAAAGTCAACCGGATTGCTGTGGGTCTAGAGTCATATGTCTGGGTATGGAGGCAACAGATTTCCTTCTCAAAAAGGCTAAATTAGTGAAAGAGATGGGTTTTTACAACAATTGACAATAGTTTCATGAGACTAGCTTTTAAATTCTAGATTTATTAACTGAATTTAAATTCCACCAATTGCTGTGGTAGGAGTCAAACCCATATCCCTAGAGCATTATTAGCCTGGGCAATGGATCACTCATCCAGTGACAATACCAGTAGGCCCCCACCTCCACCAAGAATGATGTAACATTTTCAAGATATATTGAAGTGTGTTAGTTTTAGGGACACTATGTTTATATTTTTGCACCGATATAAACATTCTTACAAATGTATAATTCTGCTCAAAACACAATATTTATGTGAAGCTGGGGTTTTCCCATTGGCTGAACATAGTGGACCATTGGGTAGTTAAGCCATGTAGACAGGGAAGATCCCAAAAGTGATTATTGCTCAGTACCTCAGCCTGTGTTATAGCATGGTGCACCTCTAACCATTAAACCATGTTTTTAGTTACTTTGCTGCTTGAAATAGTAAATGGTGGCCACTTTATTTTCCAAACAAAAGCACCTAATACTTAGATAGGTATACTGAACAATTTACAAATTTAAGTCCCACCCTTAACTCAAATAGCTGACAGTAATGCACAGGACAGTTTCAGAACAGTTACAATTCTTCATCTTGTGCCATCCTATTTCCTGTTCTTGCAATCCAGTCACTTGCTACTTTTTAAAAACTTGCATCCAATATGCTGCATACATAGTCAGCGTTACCATACAGCAGGATGTGTCACAACTTCCTGAGGCTACCAAAATGGGTTTAATTGCTGATGCAAATAATATTAAATTAGAATGTGAAAATCAAAAAGTCACGAATCTAATTGTATAAACATTGTAGATACAATACTCAAATAAGTCAAAATCTCACCCTGCAGGGATAGAAAGAGTCGCCACAGATTAACTTATTGTGGATAGAGTCATAGAATTACAGCATGGAAACAGGCCCTTTGGACCAACTTGTCCATGCCGCTCTTTTTTAAACCACTAAGTTAGTCCCAATTGCCCGCGTTTGACCCATATCCCTCTATACCCATCTTATCCATGTAATTGTCTGAACGCTTTTCAAAAGACAAAATTGTTCCTGCCTGTACTACTACCTCTGGCAGTTTGTTCCAGACACTCACCATCCTGTGTGTGAAAAAAGTACCCCTCTGGACTCTTGTATTTCTCCCCTCTCACCGTAAATGAGGGGGTTTTAGTTTTAGACTCCCCTACCTTTGGGAAAAGATATTGACTATCTAGCTGATCTATGTCCCTCATTATTTTATAGACCTCTATAAGATCACCCCTCAGCCTCCTACGCTCCAGAGAAAAAAGTCCCAGTCTATCCAGCCTCTCCTTATAACTCAAACCATCAAGTCCCGGTAGCATCTTAGTAAATCTTTCCTGCACTCTTTCTAGTTTAATAATATCCTTTCTATGATAGGGTGACCAGAACTGTACACAGTATTCCAAGTGTGGCAAACCAATCCGATGGCAAATCACACCAAGGGGGGGCTCTTTCAAACAGCACTGTGCACAGAAGAAGTGTTAGGGTGCTGCTGCAATGCAGTGTAAATCACTGCTGCAAAATCAGTTGGTAAAGCCCATCTACTTTCCTTCCGGTTCATACTTAAATGTTGTTCCAGCTACCAAAAGGAACATATGTGTCAAGGGAACATTTCCATTTGTGATCACATGCTGTATGTCAGCAAGCTTTGAAAGGCACAAATACCAATCAAACTTCTGCCCAATCAAAGATCCTAAACTTTGCACTAATCTGTGCTCCTAAGGATTACATACTATCAGGCAGGAGTGTTGGGAATATTGGAGATAAAGTATCAATTTGAAAAATTCATCTTACAAGGAGCCTAAAAGCTGAAATTTTAAAAGTCGTAATTCAGACAAATCATAAGTTCCTCCAAGTATGGTAGAATGGTGGCACAGAGGTTAGCACTGCTGCCTCACCGCGCCAAGGACCCGGGTTCAATTAAAGCCTTGAGTGACTGTATGCGTGGAGTTTGTATGTTCATCCCATGTCTGCGTGGGTTTCCTCCGGGTGCTCCGGTTTCCTCCCACATTCCAAAGATGTGCAGGTTAGGTTGATTGGCCATGCTAAATTGTCCTTCAGTGTCAGGGGGACTAGCAGGGTAAATACGTGGGGTTACGGGTTAGGGCCTGGGATTGTAGTCGGTGCAGGCTCGGTGGGCCAAATAGTCTCCTTCTGCACTGTAGGAATTCTATTCTATATTTCCTGTAAAAAGCAATGCTAAAGGAATAGGAAAACACCGTTCAGACACAAAGGAAACTTTAACATTGAAACAAAATGCTCAAAAATGACTGGTGCAGTTAAAAATGCATAAACCAATATTTCTAATAATGTCTTTCTTCCCTTGATCTTACTTCCATAGAATCCCATCAGCACAGAAAGAGACAATTTAGCCCATTGAGTTTGCATTGACTTTGAAAGCGCATTCCCCCCCACCATATCCCATCCCGCTCCCAAACACTATCCCTGTAACTCCGCACATTTACCATGGCTAATCCATCTAACCTACACATCTTTGGACACTAAGGAATAATTTAGAATGGCCAATCCACCTAACCTATTCAAGTTCCTTGATCTCCAAATGCAGCATGTTTAAAACAACAGAAAGTATTTTAAATAATCTTCCTCCCTATAAATAATTAAAGCTTCTTTTTCCATTCTATGAAAGCTGCACAAACACTAGTTATAATGAAGTAAAAAAGAATACATTTAAACTTCTTAAATCAAACTTGAGTGACTTCCCTACATGTTGTGCAGATGGGCCAGAGGGCACCACTTTCAGGCCTAAAAACCGACTGGTCTACCTCAAATTACCTGGAAAGGCAAAGTACCAAAAACATTTGAACAACAGGTTAAGAAGCCATTTCATATTGATACTTAGTGTTTACATGAGTGGCATATTCCACTAACAAGATGCTGCTGACCGTTCTGAAGATCAGTCTACCTCAAAATTAAACATATTATGTGTGAATTTCAGTGCTGACGCTGGTGCGATGCCAGGTATGTAGACCACATGCCCCAATGATCGGCTCATTAAATCAAATAGCTTGTACCACCAGTTGCGCGAAATAGGCAGAGTACAGACCATACTCACCAATTCACACTTGCAAAGTCCAAAACAAAACATTTACTGTTTCTGTTTCAGATTCCAGCATCCGCAGTATTTTGCTTTTACACAACATCTATAGTTAGATGCAATTCCACGATTGGGCTGTACTTGCTGAACAATGCTGATCATACTAATACAATAATGATCAATTTAAGATAATTAGGAAAGAAAAGGAAGGAAACCAGCATTAGCAGAAAAATAGTTTGGAGGGAAATTAATGGGATTGAAGATGGATAAATCTCCATGTCCATCTTCATCTTAAATCTTCATCCAGAGTACTTAAGGAAGTGGCCCTGGAAATAGTAGATCCACTGGTGGTTATTTTCCAAAATTCTTTGAACTCTGGACTCGTTCCTACAGATTACAGGGTAGCTAATGTAAGCCCGCTATTCAAAAAGGGAGGTAGAGAGAAAACAGGGAACTGTAGGCCAGTGAGCCTAACATCAATACTGGGGAAGTTACTAGAGTCTATTATCAAGGATTTCATAACTCGGCATTTGGAAGGCAGTGGTATAATCAGACAAAGTCAGCATGGATTTACAAAAAGGAAATCATGCTTGACGAATCTATTGGAATTCTTTGAGGATGTAACGAGTAGAGTTGACCAAGGAGAACCAGTGGGTGTGGTTTATTTAGACTTTGAGAAGGCTTTCGACAAGGTCTCACATAACAGACTACTATGTAAAGTTAAAACACATGGGATTGCAGGTAATGTCTTGAGATGGATAGAAAGCTGGTGAGCAGATAAAAAGCAAAGAGTTGGCACAAATGGGTCTTTTTATGATTGGCAGTCAGTGACTAGTGGGGTTCCACAAGAGTCTGTGCTAGGACCCCAACTGTTCACATTATATATTAATGATTTGGGAGAGGGAACTGAACGTATTATCTCCAAATTTGCAGATGATACAAAGTTGGGTGATAGGGTGAGCTGCGAGGAGGGTGCAGAGATGCTTCAATGTGATTTGGACAGGCTGAGTGTGTGGGCATATGCATGGCAGATGCAGTATAATGTGGATAAATGTGAGGTTATCCACTATGGTAGCAATAACAGGAAGACAGATTGTTACTTGAATAGGTGTTAATTGAGAGAGGTGGATACTCAGAGAGACCTTGGCATCCTCGTGCATCAGTCGCTGAAAGTAAGTGCAGAGGTACAGCAGGCAATAAAGGAGGCAAATGGCATGTTGCCTTCATAGTGAGGGGATTTGAGTATAGTGATAGGGATGTTTTGCTGCAAATTGTAGAGGGCACTGGTGAGGCCACATCTGGAATATTGTATACAGTTTGGTGTCCTCATGTGGAAGTATGTCCTTGCTATAGAGGGCCATACAGCGAAGGTTTACCAGGCTGATTCCTGGGATGGCAGGTCTGTCATAGGAGGAGAGAATGTCGGTTAGGATGATATTCACTGGAGTTTAGAAGAGTGAGAGGGGATCTCACAAAAACTTATAAAATTCTAACACGTTGGACAGGGTGGATTCAGTAAGAATGTTCCCAATGGTGGGGGAGTCCAGAACTAGGAGTCATAGTTTGAGGATAAGGGGTAAACCTTTTAGAACTGAGGGGAGAAGAAATTTCTTCACCCAGAGGATGGTGAATGTGTGGAATTCACGACCACAGAATGTAGTTGAGGCCAAAATGTTGTCCGGGGGCGAGGGGGATCAGGATATTGAATTTGATGCTCAGCCATGGTCATAATGAATGGTGGAGCAGACTTGAAGGGCTGAATGGCCTACTCCTACTTCTAGTTTCTATGTTTGTAAAGTGGCCCCTTGAAATGACAGACATTTATTCGAAATGACTTGTTCTTTGCAGACAAAAGGAATACATTCAATCCTCATGTCTTTTTGAATTACCCGAAACTTGGGGGAGCCTATAGCTCCATGGAAACGCCTCGGTCGATCAGAGCCACTGACTGTCCACCAATCAGCATCCTTTTCTCCTGTAGTATAAATTGTTGTGATCTTTTGACATTTGACATTCTTGCATTTCTCCTGATGAGTGCAAGATGAAAAGCTTCAGCAACATAGAAACATAGAAACATAGAAACCCTACAGTGCAGAAGGAGGCCATTCGGCCCATCGAGTCTGCACCGACCACAATCCCACCCAGGCCCTACCCCCACATATTTTACCCGCTAATCCCTCTAACCTACGCATCCCAGGACTCTAAGGGACAATTTTTAACCTGGCCAATCAGCCTAACCCACACATCTTTGGACTGTGGGAGGAAACCGGAGCACCCGGAGGAAACCCACGCAGACACGAGGAGAATGTGCAAACTCCACACAGACAGTGACCCGAGCCGGGAATCGAACCCGGGACCCTGGAGCTGTGAAGCAGCAGTGCTAACCACTGTGCTACCGTGCTGCCCTTTTATTTCTTTTAGCAATATTCAAGCTCTGTATTACCAAGCAATCACTTATAAGTGATTCCTCATTGTAATGAGGAAACAAAGCATCCAATTTGTCAAATGTAGTAGTAACAAAAATAAAGTCAGCCAACCATGCATTATGGTCAAGGCCTTAACATTTAAAATTAGAAAGACATTCTGATTATTCCCTTAACTTGTTTCAACTTAAAAGAAATACACCAAAGTCACCACAAATAGTAAACACTGTAATCTTCTATGGCAAGTATGGATACAACTACTAAAAACACAACCTTTTAAGATTACAACTGTGTCACTTTTTCAGTGCAGAACATAAAACAATCTTGTCAGAATAGCAATCGAGAAAAAGGACCAGGTCAAGCTGCTGATGCGAAATAACACCGATGTATCGGGCAACATGTTTAAAATGACCAGGCTGCCCTGGGTTACAATCTCTGTAGAAAGCATTAACATTTAAAGAGAATTCAAAATCCCTATTAACATTCAAAAGCACCCTGGTTTTTAATAGCGCCATTTCTCTGGTCCACAGCTGTTGGCAAATTATTTCTTGTTGACTTCTGAATTCAGGGTTTACACCCATCAGTTTGGGTGTTTTTAGCTCCAAACCCAAAGAGATGACAACACCTGCAGGAGATTTTTCTTCAAAACCTGGAAATTCATCACTTTTAGTTTCGATGTTTGACTGCAGGTTAACCAGAAAACGTTCGCTAACCCAAACTGAAATCCGCTTTGTAATCCCAACTAGCTGCAAGGAATAAACGCAACAAGAGCAAATGCACTGGTTATCATCCTTGCTTTGCTAAATTTAAATAAAGGCAGAGGTACAATCAGCAGAGTTACAGCTTAAACTAGTTAATGACATGACATGAAATGAAAGTCAAGCATGAGCTTGGTATTCCATCCCAAATATCTGGCGTTTATGAAAACTAAACAGCATGAAATGTTTGCCTTCTGTGGAGTCATGCCCACCAGAAACCTGGATCAGATGGCAACAAAAAATTCTCTCAGGACCTAGAGAAATGGAATAAAAACTCTGTTCCAAGCCTCCACCCAAAATGTTCAGCTGCCTTTTCATTTTCAAATGTCCTGCAATTCCAGCGTGTTCCGTTTTTGGATGAAAGAAACCTTGGTTCCCAAAGGTACAAAAACAAAATGCGCACCGACTGAGCTTCCCAATCCCCTCATTTACAGCAAAAACAGAAAATGCTGGAAAATCTCAGCTGGTCTGACAGCATCTGTGGGGAGAGAATAAAGCCAACATTGAGTCTAGATGACCCTTTGCCAGAGCAGAGCAGATTGCAGCATCCGCAGTATTTTGCTTTTACCCTCATTTACAATATTTTTTTACTTTTAACAGTCACAAATTTGGTACTATAAAAGCTTTGTCAAAAACAATATACTTCTTCCAAATCTGAAATGCCTTGTTTCGTGAGCAAATATCAAAACAACAATAGAAATGCAGATAATTCCAATTGCAACAATATTGTTTTGCCATCTCACATTCCTTGTACCATATCCTCACAGAACTCCCAAAGTTTCTAAACACCTCCCTCTCCCAGAACAGCACTGTTTCCTCAAAAATTTTCAATGTCCCATAGAAATACCATCAAGCTCAACATTATTGGCGATGAATTAAAAACAACTATTGCAGGGATATCAACAACTATGATGCATTATGTGTTTTGTGTTCTTACACAAGTGTTGTCAGAATTTGGAAGCATCCCCCAGCTTTAGAATTGCTTGCTCCAGATGTTGCTTTGCAAACTGGAGCATGATAATTACACAATACACGTACCACAGAAGGAACTAGTGTAGGTGAGCATCGAGAGAGTTCCCATTGCACTCTACATTGGGTGATGTCTTGCCTTCATTCAACTTGCTAAATATTAGAATCAGAGTTTCACTGCATGGAAAGAGCCCCTTTGGCCCATTGTGTCTGCATCGGATATCAAGCACCTATCTATTCTAATCCCATTTTCCAGCACTTGGCCCATAGCCTTGTATGCTGTAGCATTTCAAGTACTCATCTAAATGCTTATCAGTTTACAGCTTTTCAAAGGTCTCTCTCAGCAACTTCTCTCAATTCTAGCCAAACAATAGTTCCATCACTGGGAAATAACTTCAAATAAAGTATGGTCTATTTCAAATTCTGTCCAATAAACTATTTTTTTTTAGATTATATTTAGGCATCTCAATTAGAGGGTAAAATTAATGTCATAACATTACAATATGTACAATCAATAATAACTTTTATAAGAACAAATAGATATGCTTGATAATTTAAAATCTTTTTAAAAAATGTTCAATTTAACACCTGATTGTTATGGAAGTGGAAGTACAGAGGTGGCCATTTGACTCATTAGGCTACACCATTGTTCAGCCCACAAGAGCTATCCAGTCAAGTCTAATTTTTTGGTCTTTCTCCACACCCTTTAACCACAAGCTAAACACAAAGAAAAATGTTAAATACTGATTGAGCCAGCTTCGACAGCCACGTGTGGTAATATATTCCACATTCTGATAAAACTTTGTGTGAAAGGCATCTCTTCCTTGTTTATGCTCCTAACAAGTTTGCATTCCTCATTATCAATTTATTAACTCTCATCATTAAATCTCCCCAAAATCTTCTCTGCCCGAATGAATGCCTGATTTAATTTGTTACGTTTCCAACATCTCAATGCTATCCTCTTTGTGAATCAATGTTACATCTTTTCCACATACCAGCTCTCATTCAAAATTGAACACAGATCTATAATCAATCAAATATCTTGCGCAAGCTTATCTTCACTTTCATGCTATTTTATTCAATTCCTCCATATACAACACCCAGAATACCAATTGCCCTTTAGATTGCTTTATACAACTTGGGTCCAACCTTTAAACATCTGTTTATTTGCACCATCAGATTTTGTCATCCCCAGGCTATTTTAGGAATGTGACCACTTAACATGCATCTCAGTTGGTTGTTCTTTGACCCAAAAATGCACTACTTCCTGTTTAAACTGCATTTACCACATCTCTCTCCACTTCCCTAACTTCTCCATTTAGTCTCCTGCAATGTTTTTTAGTTTGCCTTTGTTCCTAATTTGGAATCTGCCAATTTTGATATAAATAGATAATTACAACGAATCTGTGTGCCTCTCAAAGAGGCAGATTGCAATGAACCAAGAGCCCCAAAGACAGAATAGTTCTCAGAGAACGAAAGAAAGAAAAAAATCATCCATCCTGAAATTGTTTTCTTTCCACCAATTCATCCAACTATCTGAATAAAATCCCTGCTTGAAACAACTGCTGGACTGATAATCACAAAAATAGACTTCACTGTCAAATAATGTGGAGGATTTTTTAAACTACACTCGCTTAATTACGGCACCTGCCTTGGTGATTTTCTCTTCTTTGCTATTTCAATTGGTTCCTTTGCTCTTCACTTGTGTTCTTGCTCATACAAACTTTAAATCAAGTTGTATGAGAATAAATATACTGGACAGTGTTGAAAGGCTCAGAAGTGGTCTTTTATGATATAAAACTGATTTTCAAATCTGGGATACAAAATTCTGTCACTCAAGATACAAATTATCCAATAAGCTCCTATTTCTTTATCCACAAAACGTTACGAGAGGCAATGACAAATCACAGAGTTAACCTCTGTGAGCAGAGTAAAGTGAGGAAAGAAATGACAATGTGTCAACATGAAAATACAGTTTGTTGAGAAGGGAAGTAAAGACAAATTAAGACTGGTGGAATGGCAGATTGAAGGGGAGGAGGTGCTCGCTGTCTTGAGGCAAATCAGAGTGGATAAATCCCCAGGACCGGACAGGGTATTCTCACGGACCTTGAGGGAAGCTAGTGTTGAACTTGCAGGGGCCCTGGCAGACATATTTAAAATGTCAGTATTCACGGGGGAGGTGCCGGATGATTGGAGGGTGGCTCATGTTGTTCCGTTGTTTAAAAAAGGTTCCAAAAGAAATCCGGGAAATTATCGGCCAGTAAGTTTGACGTCGGTGGTGGGCAAGTTATTGGAAGGTGTGATAAGGGATAGGATCTACAAATATTTGGATAGACAGGGACTTATTAGGGAGAGTCAACATGGCTTTGTGCATGGTAGGTCATGTTTGACCAATCTATTAGAGTTTTTCGAGGAGGTTACCAGGAAAGTGGATGAAGGGAAGGCGGTGGATGTTGTCTACCTGGATTTCAGCAAGGCCTTTGACAAGGTCCCTCATGGGAGGTTAGTTAGGAAGGTTCAGTCGCTAGGTATACATGGGGAGGTAGTAAATTGGATAAGACACTGGCTCAATGGAAGAAGCCAGAGAGTGGTTGTGGAGGATTGCTTCTCTGAGTGGAGGCCTGTGACTAGTGGTGTGCCGCAGGGATCGGTGTTGGGTCCATTGTTGTTTGTCATCTATATCAATGATCTGGATGATAATGTGGTCAATTGGATCAGCAAGTTTGCTGATGATACAAAGATTGGAGGTGTAGTGGACAGTGAGGAAGGTTTTCAAAGCTTGCAGAGGGATTTGGACCAACTAGAAAAATGGGCTGAAAAATGGCAAATGGAATTTAACGCAGACAAGTGTGAGATATTGCACTTTGGAAGGACAGATCAAAGTAGAATGTACAGGGTAAATGGTAGGACTCTGAAGAGTGCAGTTGAACAGAGGGATCTGGGAATACAGGTACAGAATTCCCTAAAAGTGACATCACAGGTGGATAGGGTCGTAAAGAGTGCCTTTGGTACATTGGCCTTTATAAATCGGAGTATCGAGTATAAAAGTTGGAGTGTTATGGTAAGGTTATACAAGGCATTGGTGAGGCCGAATTTGGAGTATTGTGTACAGTTTTGGTCACCTAGTTACAGGAAGGATGTAAATAAGATTGAAAGAGTGCAGAGAAGGTTCACAAGGATGTTGCCGGGACTTGAGAAGCTGAGTTACAGAGAGAGATTGAATAGGTTGGGACTTTATTCCCTGGAGCGTAGAAGATTGAGGGGAGATTTGATAGAGGTGTATAAGATTTTGATGGGTATAGATAGAGTGAATGCAAGCAGGCTTTTTCCGCTGAGACTAGGGGAGAAAAAAACCAGAGGGCATGGGTTAAGGGTGAAAGGAGAAAAGTTTAAAGGGAATATTAGGGGGGGCTTCTTCACGCAGAGAGTGGTGGGAGTGTGGAATGAGCTGCCGGATAAAGTGGTAAATGCGGGGTCACTTTTAACATTTAAGAAAAACTTGGACGGGTTCATGGATGAGAGGGGTGTGGAGGGATATGGTCCAAGTGCAGGTCAGTGGGACTAGGCATAAAATGGTTCGGCACAGACAAGAAGGGCCAAAAGGCCTGTTTCTGAGCTGTAATTTTCTATGGTTCTATGGCAGTATTTTAACCATCTCCCTTTGACATTCAATGAATCACTGAATCCCTCAGTATCAACATCCAATAATGGAATACTCTCCACTTGCCTGAGTGGGTGCAGCTCCAACAACACTCAAGAAGCTTTACACCATCCAGGACAAACCAGCTCACTTGATTGGCACCGCATTCACTACCTTCAACACCCCTGTCTCCACCATCGACGAACAATGGCAGCAGCGTGTACTATCTACAGGGTGCACTGCAGGAACTCACCAAGGCTCCTTAAGTAGCACCTTCCAAACTCATGACTGCTACTATCTAGAAGGACAAGTGCAGCAGATGCATGGGAACACATCGGTGATGTTGGGGACCTCTGCAGGACGCCAAGATGGATCATCCACTCGGCACTTCTGGCTGAAAATTGTTGCGAATGCGACAGCCTTATCTTTTGCACTTATGGCTCCTCCATCATTAATGGGGATATTTGTGGAGCCTCTTCATTCAATGAGTTGTTTAATTGTCCACCACCATTCACGGCTGGATGTGGAAGGACTGCAGAGCTTAGATCTGATCCGTTGGTTGTGGGGTCGCTTAGTTGTCTATCACTTGCTGTTTATGCTGTTTAAGCATGCAAGTAGTCCCGTTATGTAGTTTCATCAGGTTGACAGCTTAATGATTTGGATAAGAATTTAGGAGACATGGTTAGTAAGTTTGCAGATGACACTAAGATTGGTAGCATAGTGGACAGTGAAGAAGGTCATCTCGGATTGCAACAGAATCTTGATCAACAGGCCAGTGGGCTGACAAATGGCAGATGGAGTTTAATTTGGATAAATGCGAGGTGGTGCCTTTTGGTAGATGGAACCAGGGCAGGACTTACTCAGTTAATGGTAGGGCGTTGGGGAGAGTTATAGAACAAAGATCTAGGGGTACAGGTTCATAGCTCCTTGAAAGTGGAGTCACAGGTGGACAGAGTGGTGAAGAAGGCATTTGGCATGCTTGGTTTCATTGGTCAGAACATTGAATATAGGAGTTGGGACATCTTGTTGAAGTTGTACAAGACATTGGTAAGGCCACACTTGGAATACTGTGTACAGTTCTGGTCACCCTGCTGATGACCCACAGTGCCTCATGGATACCAAGTTTTGAGTTGGTAGATCTGTTTGGAGTCTATCCCACTTAGCACGGTGGCAGTGACATGATGGAAGGTATCCTCAATGTGAAGATGGGACTTTGTCTCCACAAGTTCTATGGTGAATTATATATTTAAAAAGAGGGGGGTGGGGCAGAATGGAAAGACTGTGATAGGTCAGAGAAAAGGAGTGATTGACAAATATATCTAGGACATAGACAAAGCGATGTTAATGGTGCCATTAGTAGTGGCAAAGGTAAGATAGCACAATGTGTAAATAGAAGAACAGAGGTCAGTGCTCAGTGGGAGCAAAACTGAACAACAAGGAACAATGGCCATGTGTGGGAGAGTGAGGTTGTGTTGGGACAAGCCAGGGAAACCCGATCACAAAAAACAAAAAGGGTAAGCAGTTGTTTATTGGACTGGAGATGGTAGACAGTGGCATTCTCTTTTTGATGCATATAAATGACGTAGATGTTGGAATACAGAGTAAATTTTCCAAATATGCCAATGATACTGAACTAGGTACGGCGAACTGAGCATAATACCAATCAGCTGCAACGGGACATAAATAGCCCAGCACAATGAGTAGATGAGTGAAAAATGGAATTTAGTAGAGAGAAATGGAAGGTGGTATATTTTAGCAGAAGGGATAGGGAGAAGCAATCTAGACTTAGTGATACAGTTTTAAAGAGTGTGCAAGTTCAGAGGGATCTAGGGTTCATATGTGTGGATCTTTGAAGGTGGCAGGATATATTGAGAAGGTAGTTAGCAAAGTCAATGGGATTTTGTGATTCATAAAGCAAAGACATTTTTCTGAACCTTTATAAATGCCACAACTGGAGTATAATGTATAATCTTTTTTAATAAGTTAATCTAAAGGAAAAGGGTGATTTTAAAATGAGCCACAGCATAAATTTGCTGGCTTTAATTTTTAAAAGTTATTTTTAAATTATGTTAAGTTTACTCCAGGTACACATTGTAGCCAAATGGACAACGACCTGAGCAATTAGGCCTAACATAAAATTGGACACTTTAAATTAATATATAGCTAAACAGCTTCTTCAAGCAAAAAACCTGATAGAACCCAGACAGGATAAGGTTACCGCAGGTCAAAAGGGACCATACCAGAGCTGTCTTACATATTGAATAGAGATGCTCAACCTTAACAATGGAAGAGTCATTACGGCTCGAAACCCATCAAGAGGTACTCAGCCAGAAGGATAGAAAAATACATGATGTTTGTGCATTCCCCAGTTTCAGCCAGACTACCTGCTATTACCCATATCCTGAAAGGAAATAGGTACAACTAGGATGACCTGGCCTAACCTCATTGGGTGGTGACCCCTGCTCTGTAACCCCATTGGCTGAAAGCCAGAGAACATTCCAGAAGGGTTTGAAGATGGGGATAAAATCAGCCATCTTAAGACAAACCCCAGCAAAGACTCGACTGGCCTACTGTGACCTGGGACAATGGAAGAGGGTGTGTGAGATCCACCTTCGTACCAAGAAAACCCTGAGTTCATCTGTCAACGCTAGCTCAGTGAACTGAATCGAACAGCCCAGTCAACGTCACCAGAATGGGTAGTATATCTGTGTTTTTCAGGCAGTTGGCCTAGTTTGGGGAAAAGCTAACTTGAGTTGTTTACCTTGCAAAGTAATTTTTATAAAGCTAAGTTTGAACCACAGTCCTTTGTCTGTCTCAAAGTAAGAGCACCTGGGTAAACGTATTTTGAGTGATAAACTGGTCAAAGTGTCTGTATAGAGGATTTCGCAGCAATAGCATGAAATTTCCAGTCAAGATCCAGTATCACAAAGATAACACAAATTCTTAAAGATTGGCACAGGGAAGAACCATATTACTTCATTATTTACTAATTATTTTTATCTCTGGCAACACATTTATCTGGTAAAATAAAATTTATTAAACCACGGCCCAATATCGTGATTCTGCTGTCATGCAGAGAAAGCATTCGGGAATTTGTTGAGGGATTTGGCATTTCCCAACGCTCGTCAGAAATGCATTATTAACTGGTTTATCCTGAGTGCCTCGGCAATGTCATTTAATGCTCTTCTAAGTAATTTAATGAAGGTGATGTGATCACTTCCTCTGGTCTTGCTGTATATGTATTTGCTATCTACCATTCTGGATAACAAAACAATCCAGGCTTAAAAGGTCACGTCAAAATGTAGTAAATTACTTGATTTGCTGCAACTCTCATCATTCAGCAGCACCTTGATTCCAAGTATCAGGCAACTGCGCTATTGTGCCAGCACAATGAAGTAAATGATGTTGGCACAGACTGGCTCGCCATCCAATCTTCGCTACATTACTGCTTACCAATGTCAAACTGTTTACAGAATTATCGACAGAGGAAAGATCTTAATAAGAGGTTGTATTGGATATGTAGTCTGGTATATAATATATGCTTGAATAATTAAAAACAACAGCGATGTTTTCAAAGCTTTAATGCAATCACGGTACTTGGATGACTCTCTTGAAGGAATCTGAACTTTTCCCTAAAGATTCAAATGATAACCAGGCCATAACGTGCTGCAACTATCTGTTGACCTATTTAAATTCACCGTGATCACTCAGACACCTTTGTCCAAAGGGAATGTTGAGATGAGACATTCCTTTCATACAAATCATAGTTAATTGCTTTTTTACAAATCAGGCCTTTTTAAAATTCATTTACGAGCTGTGGGCATCGCAGACTAGGTCAGAATTTATTACCCATCCCTCATTTCCCTTGAAGATGGTGAGCTGCTTTCTTGAACAGCTGCAGTCCATGTGGTGTAGGTACACCCACTGTGCTGCTAGAGGGATTTTTACCCAACAACAGTGAAGGATTGGCAATATATTTCCAGGATGGGGACTGACTTGGAGGGGAACTTCCAGGTGGTGGTGTTCCCATGGAGCTGCTGGCTTTATCCAATTATAGATGGTAGTTGTCATAGGTTTGGAAGGTGCTGTCTAAGGAGCCTTGGTGAGTTCCTTCGCTGCATCTTATAGATGGTACACAAGGCTGCCACTGTGTGTTAAAGGTGCAGGGACAGAATGTTTGTGGAAGGGATACCAAACAAGTGGGCTAATTTGTCCTGGACAGTGTTGAGCTTCTTGAATGTTGTTGGTGCTGCATTAATCCAGGCAAGTGGACAGTATTTCATCACACTCCTGACTTGTGCCTTGTAGATGATGGATAGGCTTTGGAAAGTTAGTAGGCAAGTTACTCATCACAGGATTCCTCGCCTTTGACCTGCTCTTGTAGCCACAGTATTTATATGGCAAGTCCAGATCAGTTTCTGGTCAATGGTAACCACTAGGGTGTTGATAATGGGGGATTCAGCTATGGTAATACCAGTGAATATCATGGGGCAATAATGGTTAGATTCTCTCTTGTTGGAGAGATGGTAATATCAGTGAATGTCATGGGTGATGTATAGATTCTCTCTTGTTGGAGATGGCCACTGCCTGGCACTTATGTGGTACCAATGTTTCTTGCCACTTATCAGTACCAAGCCTGGATATTGTCCAGGTCTTGCTGCATTTGCACAGAGACTACTTCAGCTTGAGGAGTCACAAATGGTGCTAAACATTGTTCAACCATCGGTGAACATCCCCTTCTGACCTTACGATGGAAGAAAAGTCATCAATGAAGCAGCTGAAGATGGTTGGGCCCAGGACACTACTCTGAGGAATTCCTGTAGAGATGTCATGGGGCTGAGATGATTAACCCACAACCATCTTTCATTGCATGAGGTATGATCTGGACAGCTGGCCAAATTGAATCATGCAGTGGAACTGATTAGGGGAAGATTATTTAAATTTAGAAAAGTATTGTTTGTGTGCTGAAAATTATTTTCTGGCCATTGAGCAAAATTGTCACCTGTGTCACTAAGACTTCAGTAATTTACATATGGAAAGGTTGGATGAAGTTCAGTGATGCTATGAATACTTAGAAGTACGGTTCAAGATTTGGCTTTCTAGACTTGGAGTATGTCTGCAGGAAATATTTTGAGCCTTTAAAACTGGAGTAAATTGCTAGTGTTGATTCATTTAAAATGACGAATTAGAGAATTACTGAAAAATTACACATATTAATGCAGGCTGACTGAAGTTCAAGCTATGCTCGATCGAGTGTATCTGTGTCCGTCTATTGTTGTCTCAAGATCCCAGAGGTACTGAACTTAGCTGAAAGGTTTTGCTTTAAAGTCTTCCTGGTTGGTGAGTTGAAAGTGTTTGTAAAACATTGTCTGCAAATCCTCAAGAAGTTTAAAAATGGAAAAAATACACATCATTATTTGGCCTAGCCCTCGTCCAACAGGAAATGGAGCAAGTCTCTGGCACAGGAGAAAAATAACTTAGAAATACAAATATAAACCAATAATTAGCTTTGCAATGAAACAGTTCTGAATAGTTTCCCAGTCCCTCCCAAATGCATCTGAAAGAGTTCAAGCTTCAAGTGAAGTAAGAAGGAACACATACATTGTGAGGTGTGGGTGTTGCATGCTGTATCTGCCATGCAACGGGTAGGATGAGGCGTCAACATCCCAAGATCAGATTTTCACCCAGGAAGAATTTTGTTTCTCATTATTGAAAAATTGGGACAGAATCAGGTATTACCAATCCCCCAACTGGAAAAGAAATCCCAAAACCATTGTGAAAACCAAGATGGCGTCGGAGCGTGGCGACTTCTTGCAAGCTGTGGCCAGCATACCTTCTAATTCTATCTTTTACTCTTGTTCTATGTTTCTAAAACTTTACTGTAACTCTTTTAAACTCTCTAACAACGCTTTAACTACCCCACACATCCCGGACATTCTCTCTTCCACCGTCTTCCATTGGGAAAAAGATATTAAGGTCTGAGGACACGTACCAACCAACTTAAAAATAGCTTCTTCCCTGCTGCCATCAGACTATCGAATGGACTTACCTCGTATTAAGTTGATCTTTCTCTGCACCCTAGCTATGACTGTAACACCACTCTCTCCCTTCTTTCTCTATGAACAGTATGCTTTGTCTGTATAATGTGCAAGAAACAACACTTTTCACTATGTTAATACACATGACAGTAATAAATCAAATCAAAAATTAGTTTTTTAAAAAGTCTTCAATAATCACTACAGAAAATGTTTCCAATTTGCAGAGATGAACTGTATTTAAATGTAGTCAACTTAGCTGAACAAATGATTACCAGCTTGGGTAACTCTGATAGCTTTTATTACTCTCAGACAATAACACTTTTGCTTCAATAGTTAACATCTAGCAGCCAATGTATCCCTTCTTATAAGCTCAACCTTCCTCTATGCAATTAATACAAAGGTACCATAAATATGGCTTGTACTTTTTTTAAGCAGAGGGAGCATATTGTATTCTGCAGCACACAATGCCTGAAAAACATTTACAAATTGGTATATCAGACAGAACTTTAGCTTGGATTTTACTGAGATGAACAAGATGGCACTTACACAAGTGGAAAGGGGGACAAGGGAAATGTTTTGCTTCAAACACATTTCTCTTTTATACATGAAGAGAAAGCAGCTATAAATGTATCAAAGCTTCACACCTCATATAGTAGGGTGCAGTAGCCTTTGATAGTTGAGGATATATAAAGAAACAGTAAACATTTAACTGTGTTTAATGTTCCACGGCAGATTGCATCACAGCACCTTCCTAGTAACCATGTGGCAATAACTGTCATCAGTGCTCAGATAAGCAATGACTAATCTGTTTCGCAGGACAGTGGTGGCTGAATCAGATTCAGTTCAAATACTGGGAAACCTCTCCTTTAATGGAAGAATTACAAATCACAAAAAATGTCAACTTCATCTCCATAACTCGCAGCAGCAACATTTCAAACATTTGTATAGATGGCCCTGTGAAAGAAAATGTAACTCTTTTATAAAAAGAGAAACATGTCACTATTATTAGCAAGTATACAATGATGTGGGGAGAGAAGGAGAGGAAGCTGAGGAGCGTGGAGGAGGTGCGAAAGATTTAAATTATTAAACATTTCATCCTTATGTAGCAATCGTTTCACAGTGACTTCATTGCAGTGTTCATGCAAGTCTACTTGTGTCACTAACAAATAACAAACTTATTTTGACAGTCTGGATAAAGACCAGTACAAAATTATACCCAGAACTATTCAATGAACTTTATACTAAAGAGCAAGAATTGACATTTCCGTCTACCCTCAAATGTTTGGGGAAGTCCAGAACTAGGGTCCAAATTAAATTATTTTTTATTTATGGGATGTATCCGTCGCTAACTAGGCCAGCATTTATTGCCCTTCCCTAATTATTCTCGAGACAGTGGTGATGAGCTGCCCTCTTGAACTGCTGAAGTCCCTGTGACACAAACGAGTCCATTAAGGAATTCAGGAGAAACCCTTTTTCTCCAGAGAGTGGTTGGAATGCAGAACTTGCTATTGCATAGAGTAGTTCAGGGGAACAGTGGAGATACATTTAGGGGAAAGCTGGATAAACATGAGGGAAAAAGGAATAGGAAGATATGTTGATTGGGTTAAAGGAAGGAGGGAAAGAGGCAGCTTGTGTGGAGCATAAACTTGCATGGATCTGGTGAGCCAGAACGTCTTGTTTCTATGTGTAAATGGCATGTAATAACTGTGCAATACCTCAGAATCATTCCAAAGCAGTAATCCATGCTGAAAGTTCAGGTGAGAGTTTTGAATTGTTAAACCTTTGCTCTAGTTGTTTTGGACACTAAGTGAACTCCTCAATGTGATAACTGCAGGGGCTTATTATTTATTATGCCAGTATCCAAGATACAGGAGTACTTTTTAATTGATTTTGCTTCAATAATCCTTTATGATGGTTATGGCTTAATAACAGAATTATAAGTTCAGCAACATGTAAAACAAAGTCAGGGAATACTGTATGTACATACACCAGAGATGCTTCAAATAAAGGTATCATTTTGGGTGCGATACAACAAACACACAAGAACGAACATGTTCTTTTCTGCGGACAGCTAAGACAAGGATACCTGTCTTAGCTATCAAAGGATGAGAACAATTGCTGCTTAGCAATCTGCGAGCAACAAAACATCTAGTCTGGCAAGGATCAATCAACAACAGCAATCTCTCAAGGACTTGAGTGAGAGCAAAGCAAATGCCCTGGTGAATCATCAGTGTATGGTATTTCTAATCCAGGGTCCTTCAGAAATATCCAAAGACTTGGAGGTGGAGGAAGCCTTATTGTCACCTACCGTTCAAACTACATTAAAATGACCATGTTTTCAGAAACAGATTTTGTTTGGGACGGAGTGAATGGAAAAAAATTAATGAATCAATCCAATGACACAGCTCATTTGTGTCAACATGTTTTACCACTGAGGAATAGCACATAGGATTGTGCCAACATTTTCCCTCGAGGTTGAATTCTCAATCTCCGTACGTAATGAACAGATGGGGAAGAGTCAGAGCTTTAAGACTCTGCAGTCGGACAGCCATAAAGAGCAGGTCACTTGCCCAGTCCATTAAGCAAGGAGATACTTGGATAATACTTGGTATCTATTTATTCAGGCAAGCTGTATATGATCAAAGATCCAACCTTGCGTAATGTTTTATATAATTCATCCTCACATACAGAAAGAGGCCATTTGGCCCATCCAGTCTGCATCGATTCTCCACTAGACCATCCCCTCCATCCTATCCCCCTAGCCCTGTGCATTTACTATGGTTAATCCACCTAACCTGCACATCTTTGGACTATGGGAGGGAACCCACGCAGACACAAGGAGAACGTGCAAACTCCACACAATCACCCAAGGCCAGAATCGAACCCGGGTCCCTGGCGCTGTGAAGCAGCAGTGCTAACCGTTAATTGTAATGTATACTATGATTGTATATTTATTCTGGGTTTATTTACCCAGAAGGTTTTAAGAACCTGCTGACTACCCTGATTTTAAAACATTGTCACCCTTTCATTGATTTATGGGTTTTTTTTTGATAAGCACAATTCAAATAAATGAACTATTTGAAAGAATAGAAAAGTGGGAGAAGGATCCATTTAATTCAAGAGGTCACAAAATAGCTTTATAATTAATTCATCTCCACATTGTGCAGTGATGTGGCATACATTGTCCAGACAATAAATATCAGCAAATATTTCCATATAACGAAAGTGCAGAGTTGCTTTTAAGCCAGTAATCACATAGCCAAAAACAAGAAAAGTTCTAAACATGTCAAAACATTTCTGGACCAGCTGCTATTTTGTACAATATATAGGACTGAATTTCACTTGTAAAAAGAAACTATCTTCCGACTTAGATGAGTGGACTAAACAGATATGCAGGCGTTGGCAATGGACAATGTGTAAGCAATATCACAAGGACAAATTTCTTATGAGAAATGTACCAGAATGGAAACAAACTAATACATTGAGTGTGTTGATTGAACCGTTGAAGTTACAGAGAAAACTTATCATTTCAATGCTCATTCTACAACTGGAGGTAGCCCCATCTCTCTTCCCTTTCCTCACATCCTTTGATATGCCTCCTTTCCAAATACATTTTTAATTAATTTTCCAAAACTGTTAAATCTGTGTGCAAACAGCTACATAAAAGTAAATTATTCCAATGTCAAGCAATAACAGTGGCAGAAATCTCCTAACTTTCAATGAGTGTCTCTGCCGTCCCCGTTTGACTTTACCCATTCACAAACAACCTTTCCACAAAATTACACCATTTGAACAGATTAGTATTTATCCTTTCAAATAATTGAATAATTTTGTAACCCTCCAATAGATTTTCTTCTTAACCTACTCTGTTCCAGAAATAAAAAACAATGTTCAGCCTTTTTTGACAACCTATCATTGCAAAGAATCTTCATTACGCCCCATGGTGCTCACATCCTTCCTACAATATGGTATTTAGAACTGTTCATAATAAACAGCTGCGGCCTAACTGTCATGTACAAATTCAACATCTCTTCCTTGCACCTGTAAAATTCCAAGATACCATTTGTCTTTTTTCTCCTTAAATGTTTCTGCTCATCATATGAAGGACCTTAGTATTAGAAAATTAAACTCTTCCTATTTTGCATCCAGTCGCAGCATCAAAGAACAAAGAATACAGCACAGGAACAGGCCTTTCGGCCCTCCAAGCCTGCGCCGCTCATGTGCCCACTAGACCATTCTTTTGTATCCCTCTGTTCCCAGTCTGTTCATGTGGTTATCTAGATAAGTCTTAAACGATCCCAGCGTGTCTGCCTCAATCACCTTGCTTGGCTGTGCATTCCAGGCCCCCACCACCCTCTGTGTAAAATACGTCCCCCTGTCCAGTCCCATCAGGATTTTATGTTTTCTATGAGATCCCCTCATTCTTCTAAATTCCAGTGAGTACAAGCCCAGTCAATCCAGTCTCTCCTCATATGTCAGTCCTGCCATTCCAGGAATCAGTCTGGTGAACCTTCGCTGGACTCCCTCAATCGCAAGAATGTCCTTCCTCAGACTAGGAGAGCAAAACTATACACCATACTCAAGGTGTGACCTCACTAAGGCCCTGTATAACTGCAGCAAGACATCTTTATTCCTATACTCAAATCCTCTTGCTATGAAGGCCAGCATGCCATTAGCTTTCCTCACCGCCTGCTGTACCTGCATGCTAACCTTCAGCGACTGTTCCACCATGACGCCCCGGTCACATAACACTTCCTCTTTTCCTAAACTGCTACCATTCAGATAATAATCTTCCTTCCTGTTTTTGCCACCAAAGTGGATAACCTCATATTTCACCACATTATATTGCATTTGCCAAGTATTTGCCCACTCAGCCAACCTAAGTCACCCTGCAGCTCTTAGCATCCTCCTCACAGCACACACTGCCACCCAGCTTAGTGTCATCTGTAAATTTGGAGACACTGCATTCAATTCCTTTGTCCAAATCCTTAATGTATATTGTGATTAGCTGGGGTCCCAGCACTGAACCCTGCAGTACCGCACTAGTCACTGCCTGCCACTCTGAAAAGGACCCATTTATTTCTACTCTCTGCTTCCTGTCTGCCAACCAGTTCTCTATCCACGCCAATACATTACCCCCAATACCATGAGCTTTAATTTTGTTCACTAATCTCTTCTGTGGGTCATTGTTAAAAACATTTTGAAATTCCAGATACACAACAGCCACTGCTTCACCCTTGCCCACCCTACTGGTCACATCCTCAAAAAATTCCAGAAGATTTGTCAAGCACGATTTCCCTTTAGTGAATCCATGCTGACTTGGACTGATCCTGTCACCACTTTCCAAATGCTGAGTTATTACATCCTTAATAATTAACTCCAGCATTTTCCCTACCACCAATGTCAGGCTAACTGGTCTATGATTCCCCATTTTCTCTCTTCCCTCCTTTTTTAAAAAGTGGGGTTACATTAGCTACCCTCCAATCCACTGGAACTCTTCCAGAGTCTATAGACTGCTGGAAAATTCTGGCATTATTTCCAAAATTAAAGAATAAAATAATTTGCAGAGAATGTCATTAATATATGGCACAGAATCCATTCTCCTATTCCAGGATTACCAATTTAACAAAACCATCCCCATCATGCCAATTGATTGCTTATACTTGGAACAGCAGAAAAACAGTTATACAGCTTGTCTAGCATGTTATTAAGTGATTAGATGGTGACTCAAGTATCCACAAATCAAATGAGTGATAGAACGATGTCTTCGAGAAGCAAAAATAGACAATGATACAAGCTTGATCTCCCCACTCACATATTTTATTATATATGTGGACAATTCCGGCTTCTTTAGTTACCTGCACAATTGAGCTTCCATGGCAGGAGGAAGGACAGAGGCTGCAGCGGGAAATAAGCATCAGCTTTTTCAACTCTTGTGCGATTTAAGTGGCATGTCCTTGCACTTCCTTTCTCTATACTTCTGTAATTTCATCTGGGTCTCAGAGACCAAAGCAAGTCTGAGTCAAATTCAATTTGAGTGTTTGCCAACAGACACTGGAATTCACCCAAATGTATAAATGAATCCAATATTCTTTATGTGATGTATAAAACATCTGTTCAGAATCTAATAACTTCCGGAGGATTCCAATGCACTAAAAGTGAAAGGACATCAAGACAACATAAATCTAGATGACGATGAACAGATAGCTCACGTCCAGAACAAAGTGCCTCAGCAGTCAATGCAGACATGTCCCATAATAAGTTTCCAACGAATCTGCACATTTGTCTGGCAATGTTATCATATGTGCTTCCATTTTAATGGCAGCCTCATTAAGGAGTGTTGTAGACAAATGTCATGCACCACCTCAACCTCTAATCTCAGGAAGGCCACTCAGAGGTAGAGTGGATCAAAAACAAGGAATTGTTTTTTTGTATTGGATGGGGGGTGGATTATGAAGGAGGAGTCATAGTTAAATTCAAATTTGTAAAAAGTATTCTCACCTTCAACAAGGGAAGAATATGAGAATCTGCAAAAAGTATAATGGGAAAACAGATTGATTACAGCTGAAAGATACTCAAAAGTTTAAAAATTAGATAGGTTCTTTAACTGAGTTACAATAGCATAATCATTACTTTATTGGGCCAGTAATCCTGAATGCTAAGATAATAATCTGTAAATAAAAGGCTGGTATCATTAAAAGTAACCATAAAGCTATCAAATTGTTGTAATAACATTTCAACAATTAATTTGTATCCTTACCAAGTCTGGATATTATGTGACTTGAGTTGCACATAAATATGGTTGACCCTTAACTGCCCTCAGTTACAAGCCACATATTTGCATCAAATACAAGACCACTCAAGGCCACTTTCTCAAAGCAATTTGGGAGTAAGTTAATGAAAATAAACATTAGATAGAAAATGTAAGAGAAGGTGAGCTATATCAAATCAATTCTTCATAATTAATTTCTTAAAGCACAGAAATCTAGTCCCTGTGGAATTTCAGTAAGGCCTTTGATACAAGTGGAGATATTCTATTATGGATATTAACTTTGTTGATTGATAGAATCCTCAGGATGGGTGGTGCAGGAATCGTCACTAGCCTGAGAGAATGTTACCTGTGGGATTCTCTAAGAGACTGGTTTAAGGTTTCTTATTTAATGTTGTCCTGATTTAGGAGTTGCAAGTACAACAGATAAATCTGCAGACAATACAAAGCCAATTAAGGTTGCAGACTCCAAAGATGAATAGGATAAGCTACAAGATGATTTGAGAAATGAGCAGGCAGGTAGCAGTGCTTCACATGGGCACAAAAAAATCTAGAAAGGACTATTACTTTAATGGAAAGAAAAAAATGTGCATGGAAAATGACAGAGATGTTGCAATAACTATTACGATGATACTAGGTGAAAAGAGTAAATCTGATGTTGAGATGCAGTAAAAATGTAATAGACTCAAAATGATGAGGCAATTCTGCCACTTTATAAATCGTTGATGCAACTGTACTTGGAACAGTGGGTACAGTTCTGCTCACTGCTATACAGAGGGGATATTACAGCTTTTTAAAGTATGCAGAACTAGATTTGAGGGGATGGAACGATTGGATAATGATGAGTGATTTTATAAATTTAAATTCTCACTGGAAAAAAGATTTGAGATTATCTGAATGTTCTTTTCAGTATTCTATAAAGACTGAGTAATGTAGACCATGACCAGTGGAGACATGATGTGTGGTGAGTGGAGTGTGCTTGTGAGAAGCAGGTGACTTTGGAAGTATTATTCCTAAAACACTCCAACACTGGGGGCTTTTCCTAACCTCGTGTGGGTCTGCTGTAAACTAATTGATAGAAATTGATCAGTGATTAGTCAATAACTTCAATATCACTAGATCACGTGGCTGATAGAAGGTGAACGCAATGACCTTGGTCTTTTATTGCTGCCAATTCCTGTTAATATAGAACATGCTATTTGGAAAGTTAGGTAATTATAGATCCACAGAGAATCTGAAAATGGTACACTCCCTACAATCTTCATGGAAACAAAAATATTGAAATTCATCTCAATCTCTCTCCATAAAAACTCTTATATCCCAGGAATCAATCTAGTGAATCTTTGTTGCACCTCCCCTAAGTAAAGTACATTTTTCCAAAGATATGGAGACCAAAACTACACACAGTACACCAGGTGTGGTTTCACTGAAACCCTATACGATTGCAGTAACTGTCCTACTTGTCCTCCAATGCCCTTGTAATGAAGTCCAATATACAATGTGCCTTCCTAATTGCTTATTGTACCTGCATATTAACTTTGTATTTCATGTACAAGCTCACCAAGTCCCTCTAAAAACAACGTTTAATTGTTTTTCACTATTTAGAAATTCTTTATCTAGTTTCCTTATCAAAGTGCATAACCTCAAATTTCCCCACAAAATGTACTGCATCTGCCGCCACCTTATTGTTCACTCAGTTAATTTAAATATATCCCTTTGCAAACTTCTTGTGTCCTCTTTGCAGCTTACTTTCCCACCTCGCCTTGTATCGTTAGTAAACCTGGATCCAGTACATTCTGACTCTTTATCTAGGTGATTGATATGAATTGTAAATAACTGAACCCCAGCACTGATCCTAATGACAACGTATTGAACTTAAAGAGAAGTTTCAGGAAGGCCATGTTTGTGCACTTGTGCTGCTCATGTTTGCCCTTTGCTCCTGGGCTCCTGCTTGTCAGAGTATGGACATGAAGATAAACAACTTGGGTCGCTGGCCTCAATTACCAAAACATGCCTTCCTAAAATTAAGTTCTGCTGTGTAGAAAATGTCACATCAATGCTGCGTGAAAAACTGCTTTTATACCAGCAGCAATTAGACTGAGAAGGGGAACCACAGAAGCAATGCCAACCTGGCAAACACTGATTTCCATTAATTTAATTCTGAAGAGCAGAAGAGACTCCTACGTGTGTGTAATTTGCAGAGAGTTGTTTTTAAAGCAGGAAATTCACATTTCCAAAGCATTTCAAAGTCAACTTGAAGGAAAATTTAATTTCAGGTCTATAGGGAAATTGGATAGCTGTACCAAAGGCACAATGGACTGTATGATCACCTTCTGTTCTACATTATTCAGTGATACTAACTCTCTGCGTGCTTTCATAAAGTCCCCAAGAGATCCTGATCCCTTTTCAAACTTAGTTTGACTTTGCACTGGAGTTGTACTTGATTCAGTGACAAATTCAAACAGTAGAAGACTGTCCACTTGAATTCAAACTATTATTGTATTGAAGCTAACAGTTTTAGGGCAACCTTTTAACAATGAGGTTTTCACACTGGCAAACAAGGTAACACTACTGCTTCTTAAATATTGCTGGAGAGACATGTTGCTGAAGCTCTTCATCTTGCACTCATCAGCACAAACATGAGAAAAGCCATCCATGATAATGCCTTGGCCAGAGATGATTTGTCAACCAATCAGCACTGCGTTTCCTGTAGTATAAATTGTGACCTTTTGAAATTTGGCATTCTTGCATTTGTCCTGATGAGTGCAAAATGGAAAGCTTCAGCAATATGTTTCTTTTCAGCAACATCCAAGTTCTGCACTACTGTTTCTGCAGACTGGACGCAGCCCCAAAAGAAACTGTTTAGGAACCACTAATCACAGCAACCTGATAATAATAATTATAACTTAAAAACAATTGCACAATCACTGTTCTTTTAATCTTGTTCAGGCTGTTGTGGAAACTACTCCATGAGCAGAACAAGGAGATTTCCACAGCTCTTGGAAGCTCAGTTAGTATTGCAGAAGTATTTCTTAAAATGATTCAGTTATATAAACATACAAAATTGGGAAAATCACCATGACTCTCACCCTCTAAAAAAAATACAGACCAGCACTGGCAAAAGACTGGGCACTAAGCATTTGCTCAGTTTCTGACACTCAAGTTTTAAAAATAAATTATAAACGACACCAAATAATGCAGTGAAAGTAAAGTGTCTTAGGGTGACAACACGTCTCTTTGCATCCCACAACTGGGATATCATTATATATCAGGGCATTGCAAGTATGGATGTGTCATTATAGATAAATTCTAGACCTGTTCTCACATCACCATAGAAGCACTTTCCAGCAGATGGAGAAAGTCTCTGCATTCAGGAGCAGGAATCCTGGCTCTTTCCACTTTCCTCATCTGGGGGTCTAACTCAGCTAACAGGTTTACCCAGTGAGTGTCAGAGGCATATGGGCCATAAAAGATCCAGATTTAATCCTTGGCATTTGGCAAGTTAGCTGATCTCCTACTGTGCAAGCATTGAGGGAGACCAGAGCCTCTGGATTATTACCTCGGCAGGCAATTTTTTGAGAGATGGCACAAGCATCAGAGGGAAAATTGGCATAAACAAAAGTCCACCTAAACTTATATTGTGTAGTGGGAGTCGGCAACAATTCCCTTTGAGAATTCTCCATTTGAAGCAAATGACAGACCTTTCTTTCTGTATTAATTAATTCCATTCCTTGAACTGAGATCCAGAGGCTTAGTGAAACCAGATTTGCAGCTGAAATTTTTGAAACGTGTTGTGGTTTGGTATTGTTCTACATTCGTTGGTAAACCTGGATTGTGTGACATATTAACACATTAGTATTCAGAAGGGAGTCCAATCACAAGCTGTTGTCCAACGACATGTTTCAATAATAGTATTCTTTGAAGTGAAAAGTGAAATCAAAGTGTGAAAAATTCTTAAACTCACACTGCACCATAGCGTGATGTCACATCAGCAACGTAACTACACCGAAGAATTTTCCAGAGCTGAGCTCTGTGTCATTAAAACAAATCTGAGCAGACTCGATGGACCGAGTAGTCTAATTTTGCTCCTATGTCTTATTGTCTAACCCCCCCTTACCAGCTTACACACCATAACAAGGATTAAAAGCTAAATAACTTGCCAAGTACAACCGCTCCAAGCTGTGGATCTAATAAATAAATCTCAGTCTTTTAATCTGAATCAATTTTAAGCTTTCTACTAAAATATGCTGAACATTTCTCTCAAATTCAATTTTCAATCCACGGATTTTGGCTGCCATTAGTCACTTTACAAACACACACCCAATTCCTAAACTATTTGTTATCAGGTAATAAAATGTTTGTTTTTCGTACTTCATACAATTCAGTGATATGTAATTGAGCCTCTAAGCAAAATTACACTTGCTCTCACATCCATTCACAACTTACTTATGAAGAAACAGTTTGCATAACATGAATTTACAAACATGAGCACAGGGTTTTCCCAGTGACATTCGCAAAGGCAATATCAAAAACATGATGATACGTCTACAGAGCCAATGATAAACCTCAATGTGGTTTTCAGAAATTCCCCATTTATAAACGCATCCAGAGGTGCCTGGATTTACTGCTGAGAGCCAAAAACCATTTTAATGTGAACTTCATCTTATGCCCTTGTGTATGTAGAGAAATATTGAAGGTAGCAGAATAATCTGCTGTAAAATGAAGGCGCCACAATCAGTATATATTTGTTTAATCCTTCCATTGCTAAACAAACGTCTCAAATTCTTTGTACAAGCTCATAGTAAGAGTTTTGGCTTCCAACTCCTCAAATGAAACTTAAATCGCTTAGTTTAAAGAACATCAAATGTGAACTCTAATTTATAAAACACAACTGACCTATTGAAGTTCAATCTGAGGACACAGACAGACGGGGACACAGACAGACAGACAGGGACACACACACACACACACACACACAGACACACATGTTTAAAAGCTGGGTCGGGTTGCAGTTAGGAGCAAAACAACATTTAAAAAGGGCACTTTCCCCAAGGATTAAAACTAGCTGAATGTAAACATATTCAGCAAATATCTCATTGGTTATTGGTCTGTTATCACTTTGAAAAAAGTGAAGGCACTTTACATAATAAGTACCGTTATTCATTATTCACCCAGCCGTGGTTTGATGATACCTTCCAGAAATTTACAAATAAAATTGAACGTATACCTCCAGAGTTTTAAACAAGATTAGAAATTTTTGAGAGGGGACTGACCCCAAAAACAGGCAAACCAGCAATTAGGCTGGATAAGAGATCATTGATTATGTACACTGACACATCTATAAATATATTAGCCTAGAGGCAATGCATTATATAGAACATTCGCCCAGGGTCAGGGCGTCACTTAGCCCAGGGTCAGGGCGTCACTTAGCCCAGGGTCAGGGGGGTATTTAGCCCAGGGTCAGGGGGGGTATTTAGCCCAGGGGCAGGGGGGGTATTTAGCCCAGGGGCAGGGGGGTATTTAGCCCAGGGGCAGGGGGGTATTTACAATCAGGGAGTTGGGACTGAGGCCATTCACTCTTTACATTTTGCTCCTACTTCAGTGAGCAGGCAGACGGCACTGCGCCTGCGCACTAGCCCCTGCCGGCAGCCACTGATTAAGCGGGGAAATGTGTCTCTGGAAAGGGCTCCGTGAACAACTCACCCCCTCCGGGGCCTCTCCCCGCGCTCTGTACCAGGCTCCGATCAGTCACACAAAGCGAGCAACAAAGTGTTGTCCATTCATGATGAGTGCCGGCCGCTGACAGCTGCTCGGCTCCTCGCTCCGCCCGCCGCCATCTTGGTTGTGAAGGAAACCCGCGCGCGACCGCGGGAGCGCGCCTCGACCGACCGGAGGCCGAGGGGTCCTAGCGCTCACCCTCCTTGAAACACTAGCATTGACTTTACCACTCCCTCAGAATGGATAACTTTATCCATCACTTTGGTTCACACTGAGTCACAGCTTCTGAATGGTGAAAGAAAAAGAGAAAATGCAGGAAATACTCAGCATACAATGACGAGACAGAGTACAGGAATGAGATAGAGAATCTGGTGAACTGGTGCGGCAACAATAATCTCTACCTCAATGTCAACAAAACGAAGGAGATTGTCATCGACTTCAGGAAGCGTAAAGAAAAACATACCCCTGTCTACATCAATGGGGACGAAGTAGAAAGGGTCGAGAGCTTCAAGTTTTTAGGTGTCTGGATCACCAACAACCTGTCCTGGTTCCCCCCATGCCGACACTATAGTTAAGAAAGCCCCACCAACGCCTCTACTTTCTCAGAAGACTAAGGAAATTTGGCATGTCAGCTACGACTCTCACCAACTTTTACAGATGCCCCATAGAAAGCATTCTTTCTGGTTGTATCACAGCTTGGTCTGGCTCCTGCTCTGCCCAAGACCGCAAGGAACTACAAAAGGTCATGAATGTAGCCCAATCCATCACGCAAACCAGCTTCCCATCCATTGACTCTGTCTACACTTCCCACTGCCTCGGCAAAGCAGCCAACATAATTAAGGACCCCTGGTGCACCCTGGACATTCTCTCTTCCACCTTCTTCCGTCGGGAAAAAGTCTGAGGTCACGTACCAACCAACTCAAGAACAGCTTCTTCCCTGCTGCTGTCAGACTTTTGAATGGATCTACCTCGCAATAAGTTGATCTTTCTCTACACCCTAACTATGTCTGTAACACTACATTCTGCACTCTCTCCTTTCCTTCTCTATGAACGGTATGCTTTGGCTGTATAGCGTGCAAGAAACAATACTTTTCACTGTATGTTAATACATGTGACAATAATAAATCAAATCAAATCAAAGCTATAGAGAGAGAAACAGAATTAAGGTTTCAGGACTATGACCTTTCATCAGTTCTGAAGAATTAATTCTGTTTTTCTCTCCACAGATGCTGCCTGCCCCGTTGAGTATTCCTGCATTTTTTCTTTTTATTTCAGATTTCCAGCATCCTGTTTTTCAATTACTGTCTGAATGATGAGGCAGCACAGCAGTAGAGAAGAGAAAAGTGAAGCAAATCCTGTACGCCAAATCCCAATACCTTCTCGAACGTCCTGCCCTTTTGTACCCTAAGATCCAAAAGTGCATAGTTAGTTTTGCACAGTACATTTTGCATTTATGTATAATAATTCATCTCATAACTCAAAGTTCAAATAAACTGCATTGTTAAAAACAGGACACAGAAAAAAATCAGCCAGTCTAAGCAAAACGGTCACTATAGTCCAAAGATGTGCGGGTTAGGTAGATTGGCCATGCTAAATTGCCCCTTAGTGCCGTGGGGACCAGCTAGGGTAAATGCATGGGGTTATGAGGATAGGATCTGGCTGGGATTGTGGTCGAATGGCCTCTTTCTGCACTGTAGGATTCTATGATTAACTCCCTATCTGAGGGGTTACTTCCATCAATAATTAGTACATTAGTGATAACAATTATCAGTACCACAAACTGTTGGAATTGACTTTGCCGGTAAGCAGGACTTTCTTTAAAGAGTAAAGATATTTCCAGTCTGCATCCAAAGATTCTTCTTACAAAGGGTAATTAGCCCATTAAAGGTTTTCCTCCTTATTTATGTGCTTTTTAGTTAGCGTGGAATGTTTTTCTGGCTCACCTTTAATGAATGCAGATTGACATTTGCCATTAGTCAGTCCAAATTGAAAATGATATTGTGGCATTTCACCCAGTGTTCTGACTGTGACAAGTGAGGAGAGATGTCATTCTTTGGTCATGCAACTCTTCCATGAACAGATTACCAAAATAAAGTTCGCCATAGTCTGCAAGATTGAGGGGCAAGGACAGAGTGGATAGCCAGAAGCTTTCTCCCAGGGTGGAAGAGTGAATTACAGGTTTAAGGTGCGAGGGGCAAATTTTAAAGGAGATGTACAAGGCAGATTTTTTACACAGAGGGTGGTGGGTGCCTGGGACTCGCTGCCGGGGGAGGTAGTGGAAGCGGATACGGTAGTGACTTTTAAGGGCATCTTGACAAGTACATGAATAGGATGGGAATGGAGGGATATGGTTCCTGGAAGGGTAGGGGGTTTTAGTTCAGTCGGGCAGCATGGTCGGTGCAGGCTTGGAGGGCAGAAGGGCCTGTTCCTGTGCTGTAATTGTCTTTGTCTTTGTCTTTGTGGAGAACCGGCCTGGACAGCCACACAAAGACCCATGGCAGAAACTTGCAACCCTAAATGAACATCATCTTCAAAATCAAGGGACAGCCAATGACAACGCCCCAACTACGTTGCCTTAATGTTTATTCCTTAGTCACAAGCAAAGCTTACATTAACACTGCAATGAAGTTACTGTGAAATTCCTCTAGTCACCACACTCTGGCACCAGTTCAGGTCAATACACCTAACTGGCACGTCTTTCAGACTGTGGGAGGAAACCAGAGTACCCGGAGGAAACCCACGCAGACATGGGGAGAATGTGTTAACTCCACACAAGTGACCCAAGCCTGGGAATTGAACCCAGGTCCCTGGCGCTGTGAGGCAGCAGTGCTAACCACTGTGCCACCGTGCCACCTTATCTTTGATATTAAAGAATAGCAAATTTGTATGTTAGAATGAGTGGAGCATCGGGACACATTTGCTCATTTCATCAACATGCTCCTGAGAATTACCATTGCTAATGCAGTTTCAGACCAAAACCTTTGATTGCCTATTGACTTCATAGAATTACATGGAATTTACAGCACAAAAACGGGCCATTCAGTCCTACTGGTTTGCACTGGTATCTTTGCACTACACAAACCTTCTCTAGCCCTGTCAATCCTTCTATTCCTATTGTTCCTTGTGCTAATCCAGCTGCTCCTTAAATACATATTTGCTATTTGTCTTAGCGAATCGCTATGGGAAGCACATTCTCACCACTCTCTGGATAAAGATGTTTATCCTGAATTCCCAGACAATTTATTAGTTACAATCTTATACTTAAAACCTCTATTTTTGGGCTTCCCCACAGATGAACACATTGTCTCCACGTCCACCCAGCAAATCTCTTCAGAATTTTAATCGAGGTCACTGCTCAGCCTTCTCTTTTCGAAAGAAAAGAGCCACAGCCTATCTAGTCTTTCCCGATAGTTAGAACCTTTTCGTTTTTGTGAATCATTTTTTGCAGATTCTCCAGTGCCTTCAGGAGCATTTTGGAACATGGAGATCAGGACTGTGTACAGCAATCCCATTGGCCCTGAACTTACATCACTTCTACTTTTCTCCTATTACCACTGGAATTAAAACATCAGAAGGATCTTGCAGTGTTTCTGTGGTGAAAAGAGCAGCAAATATTGTCTGAAGAACAGGAACCCGGTGAACTTTGCAGTTTGGGATGTGACCTCAATTCACTCAATTCTAAATACTCAGAATCATAGAATCCCTATAAATACAGAAGGAGGCCATTTGGCCCATCAAGTCTGTACTGACCACAATCCCACCCAGGCCTTATTTCTATAACCCCACATATTTACCCTGCGATTCCCACTGACACTAGGATCAATTTAGAATGGCCAATCAACCTAACCCACACATCTTCACAGGATAAGAATTAGGACAATAGGACATAATCCGAGAAGCTGGGATCATAGAAGAGGGACCTATGACAACAATAACAACTGGTGTTTATATAGTTCCGTTAGTGCCATAAGATGTCCCAAGGTGTTTCACAGAAGACTTGCAAACCACATAAGAAGATATAAGGACAGAGGCCTAAAAGATTGGACAAAAAGATGTTATAAGGGGTACATTAAAAGAAAAGCGGTGTAGAGAGGTGTAGTGGTTTAATGAATGAATTCCAGAGCTTAGGGCTAAGGCAGCTGACAGCATGGTCGCTAATGCTGCAGTGATTAAAATTGGAGATGCTCAAATGGTCAGAATTGGAGAGTTCTCACAGGGCTGTGAGGTTGGTGGAGATACAAAGTTAGGAAGGTGTAGGCCATGGAAGGATTTGAAAACAAGGATGAACATTTTAAACGGTGATTTAGACAAGTTGAGTGGGCAAATACATGAAGCGTATTTATTAGTGAGACAAATAGGCTTACATTAACACTGCAATGAAGTTACTGTGAAAATCCCCTAGTCGCCACAGTCCGGTGCCTGTTCGGGTACATTGAGAGAGAATTTAGCATAGCCAATGCACTTAACCAACAAGTCTTTTGGACTGTGGGAGGAAACCGGAGTACCTGGAGGAAATCCATGCAGACATGGGGAGAACGTACAGGCTCCACTCAGACAAGCCGGGAATTGAACCTGGGTCCCTGGCGCTGTGAGGAAGCAGTGCCAACCACTGTGCCACGGTTAAGTGTGAATTTATCTACTTTGGTAGGAAACCAGAATGGCAGAGTATTATTTAAAAGATGATCGATTGGGAAATGTTGTTGTACAAAGGGACCTGGGTGTCCTTGTGCACCAGTCACTGAAAGCAAGCATGCAGGTACTGCAGGCAGTTAGGAAGGCAAATGGTATGTTGGCCTTCATTGCAAGAGGACTTGAGTACAGGAGCAAAGATGTCTACTGCAGCTGTACGGAGCTTGGTGAGACCACATCTGGGATTGTGTGCAGTTTTGGTCTCCTTATCTAACAAAGCACATACTTGCCATAGAGGGAGTGCAGCAAAGGTTCACCAGACTGTTTATTGGGACCCTAAATACTTGGATCTGCACCTTAAGTGCTGTCAGCTACAGGGATAAGGGCCGGGTGCAGGAAGGTGGGTGTCCTCAGAATGGCATGAACAAGATGGGCCAAATGGCCTCCTTCTGTGCACTAACTTTTCTATGGTTCTATGGCAGGATTGTCATACGAAGAGAGATTGGGTCAACTGCACCTGTACTCAGTGGAATTTAGAAAGATGCGGGGGAACTAATTGAGGAGAGATTGAGTAGATTGGGCCTGTACTCGTTGGAGTTTAGAAGGCTGAGGGGAGATCTTATAGAGACATATAAGATAATGAAGGGGCTAGACAGGGTGAAGGCAGAGAGATTCTTTCCACTTAGAAAGGAAACAAGAACTAGAGGACACAGCCTCAAAATAAGGGGGAGTCAGTTTAGAACAGAGTTGAGGAGGAACTTCTTCTCTCAGAGGGTAGTGAATCTCTGGAATTCTCTGCCCATTGAAGCAGTGGAGGCTTCCTCGTTAAATATGTTTAAGTCACAGGTAGATAGATTTCTGATCAATAAGGGAATTAAGGGTTATGGGGAGCGGGCAGGAAGTGGAACTAAACCACTATCAGGTCAGCCATGATCTTACTGAATGGCGGGGCAGGCTCGAGGGGCTAGATGGCCTACTCCTGCTCCTATTTCTTATGTACTTATATGTAAGATTCTGACAAGACTGCACAGATTGGCTACAGGGATGTTGTTTCTTTTATCAGGAAGGGTCTAGAACAAGTCTCAGTATACGGGGTAGGCCATTTAGGACTGAGATAAGGTGAATCTTCTCCACTCAGAGGACAGTGAATCTGTCTCTACCACAGAAAGCTGTGAAGAAAATAGATGGATTTCTAGACTCGAAAGGTTTCAAGGGGTTTGGAGAGTAGGTGCATGAATTGCGATAGAGGATCAGCCATGATTATATTGAATGATGGAGCAGACTTGACGGGCAGAATGGCCTTCTGCTCCCATTTTCTACATTTCTATGAACTAATCTTTAAATGAAAAGCAGTGTAAGCCAATGGGTACAGGGGTAAGGGGTGAGTGTAATCGGTGCGATTAAAGGACAGGGCCAACAGAATTTTTGATTATGTCAAATTTATAATCAATGGTAGAACGTGGAAGACCAAATAGAAATGTATCGGACTAGATAGGTCTGAAGGTAGCAAAGGCAAAGATATCCATAGAACAATAGAATCCCTACAGTGCAGAAGGAGGCCATTTGGCCATTCGAGTCTGCGCTGACTCTTAAAAAGACCATCTTACCCAGGCTCACACCCCTCCGTCCTATCCTCGTAACCCCGTGCATTTACCATGGCCAATCCATATGACCTACAGGCCTTTGGACTGTGGGCGGAAACCCGACATCCGGAGGAAACCCACGCAGACACGGGGAGAATGTGTAAACTCCACACAGACAGTCACCCGAGGCTGGATTCGGGTCCGGGTCCCTGGTGCTGTGAGGCAGAAGTGCTGACGTGGGTTTCAGGTGAGCTGAAGTAGGAACGGAGTCATGTGATGTCATAGAGGTAAGTAGAAGACCTCAGTGCTGGTGTAGCTATGTGGTTGGAAGTTCACCTCAGGGTCAGATAGGACACTAAAGTTGCAGTCAGTCTGGCTCAGCCTCTGTGAGTGAGAGAGATGGAAGATGGAGTTGATGTCATAGAGTCATAGAGGTTTACAGCATGGAAACAGGCCCTTCAGCCCACCTTGTCCATGCTGCCCTTTTTTTTAAAACCCCTAAGCTAATCCCAATTGCCCGCATTTGGCCCATATCCCTCTATACCCATCGTACCCATGTAACTATCTAAATGATTTTTAAAAGATAAAATTGTACCCGCCTCTACCACTACTTCTGGCAGCTTGTTCCAGACACTCACCACCCTCTGTGTGAAAAAATTGCCCCTCTGGACACTTTTGTATCTCTCCCCTCTCACCTTAAACCTATGCCCTCTAGTTTTAGACTCCCCTACCTTTGGGAAAAGATATTGACTATCTACCTTGTCTATGCCCCTCATTATTTTATAGACCTCTGCAAGGTCACCCCTCAGCCTCCTACGCTCCAGAGAAAAAAGTCCCAGTCTATTCAGCCTCTCCTTATAACTCAATCCATCAAGTCTCGGTAGCATCCTAGTGAATCTTTTCTGCACTCTTTCTAGTTTAATAATATCCTTTCTATAATAGGGTGACCAGGGTGGCTGGAGAACAGAGTTTGTTGGGTAGACCAAACACAAGAGTGGAATTTTCTGTGCAACCCCCGCCATGTTTCTCCACAACAGAAGTAGCCCACCATTGGCCGATGGTGGGAGCTTCTGGTCCCTGCCATTGTCCAAGGGGTTTCCCATTGTGTGCACCCCTTGCTGCTGTGAAACCCACGGTGGGGGTGCACCATCCCCGGAAGATCCCACCGGCATGAATGGCTGGAAAATTCTGGCTCATGTTTTCTTACATACTGACAGGGCCTTCTGGCACCTGATGCAGAGTGAGTGTCGTCAATGTGTCACCTAGCTGGATGTGAGAACACTGGCACAGTGGTTAGCACCACTGCCTCACAGCGCCAGAGACCTGGGTTCAATTCCAGCCTCGGGTCACTGTCTGTGTGGAGTTTGCACATTCTCCCCGTGTCTGCGTGGGTTTCCTCCGGGTGCTCCGGTTTCCTCCCACACTCCAAAGATGCGCAGGTTAGGTTGATTGGCCATGGTAAATTGCCCCTAGTGTCAGGGGGATTCGCAGGGTAAATATATGGGGTTATGGGGATAGGGCCTGGGTGGGATTGTGGTTGGTGCAGACTCAATGGGCCAAATGGCCTCCTTCTGCACTGTAGATTCTATGATTTTATGAGAGAAAAACAATGTGTAAGGAAGTTGCAAAGATATGTAATTGGACATGGGGGGGGGGGGGGGGGATGGTTATGAGGAGGGATTTGTGATACTTCATCATGTTTTGAACAATGATGAAGGATTTCAATCGGGTGAATCAGAAAAACTATTTTCATTGTTTGGGAAGAGTCATCGATTTTAAACAGGGAGGAATTTTTGGAGAAATGTCTTTACACCGTGGGCTATTGGACTGGGGAGTGCTTCGCACAGGATATAGTTAAAGCAGAAACCACTGTATCCCTGAAAGGACGAGTAGGTAAGTGATGGAGCAGAAAAAGACAGAGGTCTTTGCAGAAATTACAGGGCATTAAGTTTAGATTTCAATGCTCTAACAAAGAGCAAGAATAGGTTTGATGGACTGAATGGCCTCCTCGGGTGTAAGCTTGTCAGTTTCTGAGATCCAGACCAGTGCCATCTCCTGGGACAGTGCAACATCTGGACGGCACTCCCAGTTCCACCACATCAGGTGCATCCAAACACTGACAGGCACACACACACCACTTGGATCAGCCTGAAAGCAGTTCAGTGCCGCCCTCCTCTGGACCCCAGCAATGGTGTGCAGCACCAACTGAAAAACAGAGCTGGCTTCACCCGGCCAATGGCATTTCCAAACGACAGACTCTGCCCACCGTCCTCATTGTGATCTGTGCCGGCGGTGCCCTGCTCTGCCACAGTTACTACTCCTTCAACACCCTGCTCTGCCACAGTTACTGCTCCTTCAACACTCAGCTGCTGTGCAAAATATTATGCAAGTTAATGCTTGTTTTCCGTGGAATAATTACTACAAAGTCATCCTGAGGGAATCGAGGGTTCCATTATTGTTTACGGAGGAAAGACAGAACATGTTTTGGTTCCTGGGAAACTTGGATTACAAACGCCACCTGTCTGGAATCCCAAGACATCACCAAAATAGACCCACGGCCACACGTGCGTAAAGGCAGAGAAATCGAATAGAATGCTGCCCCACCTGGAATATTTGCAGCCTGGATGAATCTGCATTTCATTTTTAAACTGAGTGCAAGAGGTTAGAATCATAGATATCATAGAATCCCTACAGCGCAAGAGGAAGCCATTCGGCCCATCGAGTCTGCACCGACCACAATCCCACCCAGGCCCTATCCCCATAAGCTCATGCATTTACCTAGCCTATCTGGCTAGTCCCCTGACACTAAGGGGCATTATAGCACGGCCAATCAACCTAACCCACGTATCTTTGGACAGTGGGAGGAAACCAGAGCACCCGGAGAAAACCAACGCAAACACGGGGAGAATGTGCAAACTCCACACAGACAGTGACCCAAGGCTGGAATTGAACCCGGGTCCCTTAGCGTTGTGAGGCAGCAGTGCTAACCACTGTGCCACCGGGCCGCCTCTGTTGCAGCCTCTGTCTCTATTTGAAGAACTGCTCCTCAATTATTGACTCTGCTGCTGTCCCACACTCCTGACTTTTGATTGCCCAGTGAGGAGGGGTTCAGCTGGTTGGAGTGACGGGTCTCGCCGGGTCTCCAGTTGGACCTGTGGTCACCCACAGGTTCAGGGTGGAGTTGGGGTTGGGGGTGGGGGTGGCTCCAGCTGCCTCCCTTCTGCAGCTTTTCCGTGCCGAAATGATCCTCGAGAAGGAGCATATTGTTTTTCATTCGTGGGACATGGGCGTCGCTGGCTGGCCAGCATTTATTGCCCATCCCTAGCTGCCCTTGAACTGAGTGGTTTGCTAGACCATTTCAGAGGATCATTTGAGAGTCAACCACATTAGCCATGGCTCTGGAGGCACATGTAGGCCAGACCAGGTAAGGACGACAGATTTCCTTCCCTAAAGGACATTAGTGAACCAGATGGGTTTTTCTGACAATTGGTTTCATGGTCATCAGCAGATTCTTAATTCCAGATTTTTTTTCATTTAATTCAAATTCTGCCATCTGTCGTAGCGGAATTCGAACCCGGGTCCCCAGAACATTAGCTGAGTTTCTGGATTAATAGTCTAGCGATAATACCAGTGGGCCATCACCTCCCTTTATTGTGGTGTCTGCCAGGATGCTTATGGTCTTCTGCTTTCAGTGAGCTCCTCAGGAACTGGAGTGTGCGGAGTGTGCAATGGACACAGGCAGAAACATTATTATTTCTGTTTTGTGAGTTTCTTTCAGATTTGTGGTAAATTCTGGATCTGAAAGGAAGGAGAGTGGCTGCAGGTTAGTGTTTGCTGAACATAAAGGGATGAATTTGTGTTTAAGCATTCTGGGACTTCCATTAAAATATTGAACCTTCTGTTATTGGTGGGAGGAAGAGTTGGGTTGGGAAAGGTCTCAAGGACATGGGAAAAGTAACTAGAGATAGAACTGGACTATCTGGAGGCTGTTCACCAATGGTATCACTTGGGGATCAGTGATTGGTCCATTGCTCTTCCCTGTTTATATTAGTTATCTAGATGTAGGTGCTGGGGTTGTGATCTGTGAATTTGCTGATGATATTAAGATTTATTTGAACATTAGGACTGTAGATCCTTGTTTGTTTCAGATGAATTCCGATGTGTTAATGGGCGGCACGGTGGCACACAGTGGTCAGCACTGCTGCCTCACAGCGCCAGGGACCCGGGTTCAATTCCAGCCTCGGGTGACTGTCTGTGTGGAGTTTGCACGTTCTCCCCGTGTCTGCATGGGTTTCCTCCGGGTGCTCCGGTTTCCTCCCACATTCCAAAGATGTGCAGGTTAGGTGGATTTGCCACGCTAAATTGCCCCTTAGTGTCCCGAGATGTATAGGTTAGGGGAATTAATGGGGTAGGGGGATAGGGTTTGGGTAGGATGCTCTGCTGGAAAGTTGCTGCAGACTCGATGGGCTGAATGGCCTCCTTCTGCACTGTAGTGATTCTGTGTTGGTGTGCCAAAATGAGGATTAAAGTGGATAAATGCCATGTTAATCATGTGACACAGTGGATACTCAACATTCAGACACCCTTCGGGGAAAATCAATAAATAGATGGAGGAGGGAAGATTAATCTCTCACTCAGATTAAACTAACACTGAGGGGATGAATTTACCAACAAAATTCTAAATCCCAAACGAGAATGAAAATGGGAGAAACTTAGCGCCATTTTTTTGGGCGACTTAAAAATCGAATCTTACCTGACTCTGGTAACAAAATCTTGACAAATTTGAAAGTTGCCAGCAGGGGGAGTGGATGGGGTCTAAGTCATCTGAAAGCCAGCTGATAGCAGCAGAAGATGCAATTGCGCATGTGTAATTTGTTGTGTTCTGAGAACGCAGAGACCTGTCACTGCCTCTGCTGCTATCAGCTGGCCTCTATGGCCCAGCACTCCTATCCCACCCTCCCAGAACAATCGCCCCCCCCCCACCCTCCGCCCAGAACGATTGTGATTCATTTTCCTCCCCGCCCGGAACGATCGCAACCAAAACCACCACCAGCCACCCCCTTCCCCTACCGATCGCTACTGCAGAATGCACAGCTGTTCCCCCCACCCTCCACTGAATGACCCGCCCCATTTGGCCCAGCCCCCTCAGTTGGCCCCACCCCCTCAGGATCCGCCCGCCCCCTTGGCACTGCCCAAGGGGCACCTCCCCTTGCCCCTGACCTCCCGGGGGGGGTGGGGCTCAATGGCCTCTGGTTCTAATGGCAAGGCCATCATGCCTGGTCCCTGTTGATGGGGGAACACACATGACCCTTGCTGGAGAGAACCTCCCTGAATGAGGCCACAGAGGCAGGTGAACCTGGATGATTCCATCCCAGGCTCATTAATTCCATTTAAATGAGATTTAAAAGAAATTTAAATATTATAAATATTATTATGATCACACCGGATATCTGGTGCCGGTAAGACGGTGAGAGGCGGGTGATTGGGCGTGAACCTGATTTCTCGACCCTCTAACAATCTTATCGACTCACCCCATCCAGCGGCCAGCAATGGTAAAATCTCCAAAGGAGTGTGAGAAATTCTGTACAGAAATAGCCAGAGTGAACAGGCTGTACTTACAGGACCACAAAAACTAAAAGTACTGGAAAATCTCTGCAGGACTAACAGCACCTGTGGAGAGAGAATGGAGCCAATATTTTGATACATTGGGCAGAATTTTATGAGAATGATTCTAAGTGCCCAGCCAGCGTGAAAATGGGAGAGCTCCTGATCCGTTTTTTGGGTGGGTTTTCACTCCCAATCTTCAGATTCTGCAACAGTGGGAGTCTGACAGAGAGAGGGAGAGCTTCCAGGTTCCTACTGCTGCAGGAAGCCTGGACAATCTCCCCCCTCCCACAATCGCAGGGACTGCAGCCGATCATGAGCCCCACTCTGCCCGAAATGCAGTTCCCCGCTGCCCAGACTGATTGTCTCCCCCTCTCCCCACTGATCGGAGCTACAGAGCGGCAATGGGCCCCCCTCCCTCCCTGATCCAATCACCTGCAGAATGACAGTGGGTCCCTCCACCACCACCGCCCCCCCTCCTCCCCCGATTCGATCACAGGCAGTGCGCGCAGTGGTTTCCCCCCCCCCCCCCCCCCCGCCATGACTGATTGGGCTGCCTCTTCAGGCCCCACCCTCCCATAGACCCCGCTCCATAGGCCCCCCCTGGCACTGCCCACTGGACATTGTTAAGGTGCCGGTGGGCATTGCCAAGGTGCCAGGTTGGCAGTGCCTGGTACAACCCTAGCCTATCCAATCTCTCCTCATTGTTGCAATTTTGAAGCTCTGGCAGCATTCTTGTAAACCTCCTCTGCACTCTCTCCAGAGCAATCCTGTTCTTCCTGTAACGTGGTGACCAGAATTGTGCACAAAACTCCAGCTGCGGCCGAAGCAAAATTCTATACAGTTCCAGCTTCACATCCCGACTTTTGTATTTTTTTCGATTCAGAAACAATGTGCCATTTGTAGAATCTTCTGATTCTGTCAGTGCATTTCGGGAACACACTTTGACCCTTTACACTTGTCCTGCATGGATTCCAGCTCAGTAACCGGAACCAGAACTCAGGGTCAAGGCTGAAGACAGGTTCCCTGTGTTTATAAACCCTGTACCGCTGATAACTGTCTTTGCTGTGGAAAAGTTCAGTAAGAATAAGTTTTTCAGATATGCAGCGCTGAAAATCATCCCAGGTTAGAGGAGAATGTGTTTGTAGACTTTCTCCTACACCAATGTGATACTTCCAGCTCCTGCACAGGATTGAGATTGCAGATCAATCTGGAAGAAGGTTTGTTCTGTAAAAGCACGAGTATTGGGAGCTGGAAAGTTGGGAATGTGGGATCCTTGTACCTGGAGGGAGAGATGACATTTATTCCATCAGCAAAGCTCACTTTGAACTTTATAGACAGTGAGCTGGTGCATTCCAACACTTAAACCCCGTCTGTTATCATTTGTATCTCAATGAATGGCATTGCGCATGATTCATCTGTGTCTGAAGCATAATGTGAGGTTTCCTGCACTGAGTTTGGAGAAGAGTATAACCTGTTCCATCCATTTAATGGCCCAAAAGGAATGTGTTGAGGTTTATTGGACAGCTTGTTGTGAATCACCTGATTTCTGCCATTGGGAGGGGGTTGGGAGTGAGGCGGGTTGGGGATGACGGGGGGGGGGGTTGATGGGGTTGGAAGTGAGGGAAGGGTTGGGGGTGAGAGGGCAATTGGGGTGAGGGGGGTTGGGAGTGGGGGGGGGTTGGGTATAAGGGAAGGGATTGGGGGTGGGTGGGGTTGGAGTGAGGGGGCTTGGGGGTGAGGGGGGGTTGGGAGTGAAGGGGGGGTTGGGGGGATGAGGGGGGTTGGGGATGAGGGGGGTTGGGGTGAGGGGGACGTTGGGGTGAGGGAGGGAGTTGGGGTGAGAGGGGTTGGGGTGAGGGGGGTTAGGGGGTGGGGGTGAAGCAGGGGATTGGGGGTGGGGGTTGGGGGTGGGGGAGGTTGGGAATGAGGGCGGTTGGGGGATTGGGGTGGCAATGGTTGGAGGTTGTCAAAACGCGGAGTACCAATGTGAAATGACTGTTGTTGCTGGTTATCTAACACGTGGTATTTGAAATGTGACACGTGTGGGAGGCATGTGACAGTGACATGTGCAGTTCAGTGGCTCAGAGAATCTGCTATTTGATAAAGTCCAGAGTGGTGTCAGAAAAATGTTCAATTCATTGATATTCTGCCAAGTGATTATATTCAATGCTACTATTAAATTCTTTAATCTATTTTAACTGTTTATACCAAATTTGAGAGCAGTTCAGAGTGACGTGTAGACTATTGGAATGACTGAGAATCCTGTCCAATGTCACACACCTGTTATTAGAAACTGAAACACTATTTATGTCATTGACTTCATTACGATAAATATTGCAGCATGACATTTATAATGACTATAATAAACTAGTTTACTGTTTCAATCTGGCTCATACAGCATTGCAATTACTCATCTTGTCAAGAAAGCCCATACAAATTAGGAGCAGGGGGAAGGCCACTCGGCCCCTCGAGTCTGCTCCACCATTTAATAAGATCACGGCTGGCCTGACAGTAACCTCAAATCTGCTTCGTGCCTACCCTCGGGAACCTATCACCCCCGTTCATAGCAAGAATCTATCAACCTCTGCCTTAAAAATATCCAAAGACTCTGTTTCCACAACCTTTACAAAAAGTGAGTTCCAAAGACCCTCAACCCTCTGAAAGAAAAAGATTTCACCTCATCTCTGGTTTAAATGAGCGACCCTTGGTGGGAAAGCAGGCAGTAAAGAGGAAATAAAGATTCTACAGGCGGACATAGATAGGCTGGGAGAATGGGCCAAAATCTGACAGATGGAGGTTAATGTGGATAAGTGTGAGGTTATCCATTTTTGGCAGGAAAAATAGAAAGGCAAATTATTACCTAAATGGAAAGCAGATTCAAAATGTGTCCGGACAGCGGGATCTGGGTGTCTGTGTTCGTGAATCACAGAAAGTCGGTTTGCAGGTGCAGCATGTAATAAAAAAGGCAAATGGGATGTTGACACTTATTGCAAAGGGACTGGAGTGTAAAAGTAGAGAAGTGTTGTTGCAATTGTACAGGGTGTTGGTGAGACCACATCTGGAGTATTGTGTCCAGTTTTGATCTCCTTATTTTTGATTTGATTTCATTTATTATTGTCACATGTATTAACATACAGTGAAAAGTATTGTTTCTTGTACGCGATACAAAGCATACCGTACATAGAGAAGGAAAGGAGAGAGTGCAGAATGCAGTGTTACAGTCATAGCTAGGGTGTAGAGAAAGATCAACTTAATGCGAGATAGGTCCATTCAAAAGTCTGATGGCAGCAGAGAAGAAGCTGTTCTTGGGTAGGTTGGTACGTGTCCTTTTGTATCTTTTTCCCGATGGAGGAAGGTGGAAGAGGGAATGTCCAGAGTGCGTGGAGTCCTTAATTATGTTGGCTGCTTTTCCGAGGTAGCAAGAAGTGTAGACAGAGTCAATGGATGGGAGGCTGGTTTGAGTGATGGATTGGGCTTCGTTCACGACCTTTTGTAGTTTCTTGCGGTCTTGGGCAGAGCAGGAGCCATACCAAGCTGTGATACAACCAGAAAGAATGCTTTCTATGGTGCATCTGTAAAAGTTGGTGAGTGTCGTAGCGGACATGCCAAATTTCCTTAGTCTTCTGAGAAAGTAGAGGCGTTGGTTTCTTAACTATAGTGTCGGCATGGGGGGACCAAGACAGTTGTTGGTGATCTGGACACCTAAAAACATGAAGCTCTCAACCATTTCTACTTCATTCCCATTGATGTAGACAGGGGCATGTCCTCCACTATACTTCTTGCAGTCGATGACTATCTCCATTGTTGACATTGAGGAGAGATTATTGTCGTCGTATCAATTCACCAGATTCTCTATCTCATTCTTGTACTCCGTCTCATCATTGTTTGAGATCCGACCCACTACAGTGGTGTCATCAGCAAACTTGAAAATTGAATTGGAGGGGAATTTGGCCACACAGTTGTAGGTGAATAAGGAGGATAGTAGGGGGCTGAGAACACAGCTCAGTGGGGCACCAGTGTTGAGGATGATCGTGGAGGAGGGGTTGTTGCCTATCCTTACTGATTGTGATCTGTGGGTTAAGAAGCTCAGGATCTAGTCACAGAGAGAGGAGCCAAGTCCCAGACCATGGAGGTTGGAGATGCATTTCGTAGGAATAATGGTGTTGAAGGCAGAGCTGTAGTCAATAAATAAGAGTTTGATATAGGTGTTTTTGTTATCTAGGTGTTCCAGGGTTGAGTGCAGGGCGAGGAAGATGGCGTCTGCTGTGGACCTGTTGCAGCGGTAGGCAAACTGTAGTGGATCCAGGTAGTCCGGGAGGCTGGAATTGATTTGTGCCATGTCTAACCTTTTGAAGCACTTCATAATGATGGATGTCAGAGCCACCGGACGATAGTCATTAAGGCACGCTGCTTGTTTTTCCTTTGGTACCGGGATGATGGTTGTCTTCTTGAAGCAGGTAGGGACATCAGATTGTTGTAAAGAGAGGTTGAAGATGTCTGCGAATACCCCCGCCAGCTGATCCGCGCAGGATCTGAGTGCTCATCCGGGCCAGTCGCTTTCCGTGTGTTGACCTTCAAGAAAGCTGCTCTGACGTTGCAATGGTGGCCCCAGATACAGGTTCATTCAGGGCTTCCAGGGTGGAGGGCATGCTCTCACTGACCTCTTGCTCAAAACGGACACAGAATGAATTGAGCTCATCAGGGAGGGGTGCGTTGGAGCTGGCGATTTTACACGCCTTCATCTTGTAGCCTGTTATGTCTTGCAGACCTTGCCATAGTCGGCAGGGGTCCGTGTGGCTAGCCTGGGACTGTAGATTGGTCTGGTACTGTCTTTTGGCATCTTTGAATCTCCTTAGATCGTATCTGGCTTTCTTGTATAGGTTAGTGTCATAGAATCATAGAAACCCTACAGTACAGAAAGAGGCCATTCGGCCCATCGAGTCTGCACCGACCACAATCCCACCCAGGCCCTACCCCATATCCCTACATATTTACCCACTATTCCCTCTACCTACACATCTCAGGACACTAAGGGCAATTTTTTTTTTAGCATGGCCAATCAACCTAACCCGCACATCTTTGGACTGTCGCCTGACTTGAACGCCTCAGAGCTGGACTTCAGCAAGCAGTGGATATCCCTGTTCATCATGGTTTCCGGTTGGGGAACACACGGATTTGCTTCTTCGGCACACAGTCTTCTACACACTTACTGATGAAGTCAGTCACTGTAGTTCAGGCTGGTCACAGAGTTTTTAAATACTGGCCAGTCCACTGACTCCAAGCAGCCCCATAGGAGATCATCCGATTCCTCAGACCAACATTGCACGACTTTCTTTGATGGATTCTCCCGCTTCAGTTTTTGCTTGTAAGCCGGGAGCAGGAGCACAGCCTTGTGGTCTGATTTACCAAAGTGTGGGCGGGCGATGGAATGGTCGGCATGTTTGATATTTGTGTAGCGGTGGTCTAGGATGTTTGGGCCTCTGGTGGAACAGGAGACGTGTTGGTGGTAACTTGGTAGCACGATCTTGAACTTGGCCTGATTGAAATCCCCGGTCACGATGAACAAGGCCTCAAGGCTATTCATAGTGGTGTATATTTTGTCCAGCGCGATCTTCACGTCTGCATGGGGTGGGATGTAAACTGCCTTCAGGATAACGGAGGTGAACTCCTGTGGAAGGTAGTAGGAGTGGAATTTATGGTCAGGTATTCTAGATCTGGGGGGCAGAAAGTTGCCAGTGTTGCTACATCCAGGCACCACGAGGTGTTGATTAGGAAGCAGACTCCACCTTGCCTGAGGCCACTGTACAGTCCATTTGATGGATTGAGAAGCCCTCTGGTTGTAGGGCACTGTCCGTGAAGCAGGAATGAGCCACGTCTCCATGAAACAGAGCACACAGCAGTCCCTCAGTGCTCTTTGGAAAGTGAGTCTGGGTTTAAGTTTATCTAGCTTGTCTGCCATCCCTTTACTCTTATCATCTATAGAATCATAGAATCCTTACAGTGCAGGAGAGGCCATTCAGCCCAGCAAGTCTGCACCTACTCTCCAACAAAGCATCTTAACCAGAACCACTCCCCTCCCCAGCCCCACCATAACCCCATTTACCGTGGATAATCCCCCTAACCTGCACATCTTTGGAGTGTGGAGGAAACTGGAGCACCCGGAGGAAACCCTTGCTGACATGGGGAAAATGTGCAGACTCCACTCAGAAAGTGACCCAAGCCGGGAGTCATCCCTTCCTGACTGTTTACCGCCGGTCCCCATGCAACAGCTCCAATCATAGTCAACTTGAAGTCTTGCTTGTAGACATTCTTGTATCATAGACTTGGGCCAACCTGACCATAAATGATGGGCCGGATTCGCTGACCTCCTCCTCAGCAAGGATTCTCCAGTCTCGCTGCAGCTGGGATTCTCCAGTCCCACTGCAGTGAGCGGAGATTTGGCTACGCACTAAGTTCTCTGTTCTCGCTGGCAGCAGTGGTGGAGAGTGAATGGCCAGAGAATTCTGGCCCATGTCTTTGGGGATGTGACTGTCCAACATTGGCCTTATATTTATAGAGCATGTTTGATATCAATCCCAAGGTGCTTCATTGGAGCATTATAAAGCTAAATATCACACCAAGCCATGTAAGAAAATATTAGGGAATATGGCCAAAAGGGGTCAAAGAGGTAGGTTCATAAGGAATATCTTAAAGGAGGAGATGAGGGAGAAAGATGGAGAGATTTAGGGAGGGAATTCCAGAACTTGGGGCCCAGACAGCTGAAGGCATGGATGCCAATATTTGAACAATTAAAATTGGGGATTCTCGAGAGGCCAGAGTTAGCCGAGCACAGAAATCTCGGAGGATTGTGGAGTTAGAGGAGATTACAGAAATAGGGTGGGGCAATATCCTTCAGAAATAAACCCACAAAGGAAATGTGGTCAAACTGTGAATAACAAATTAATGAAATTGTTAGATTAAAGGCAGAGATTTATCAAAGCAATTTACTGCGGATGCTGGAATCTGAAACCACAATGCTGGAAAATCTCAGTTAGTCTGGCAGCATCTGTCAGGAGAGAAAAGAGCTGACGTTCTGAGTCCAGACGACCCTTTGTCTAAGAGATTTATAATGTTGTCAAAAGAACAGTGAAGCTGAGGGTTGGGAAGTTTTTAAAATGCGGCATTGGATGAAATCAGAATTAATGTATGTAAAATAGAACACAAAGTAAATCAATTATAGACATAAAACATAAATTGTAAAAGCTTCCATAGGATATAAAATAAAATAGGTTAGTGGAAGTAAAATGGCAGAGACAGGAAGTAACTAACTTCTCCCAGTCATTAAGCTCAGTATGATACACAAGGAGAGCTTCCGAGTGTCTTTGAAGAGTTTTCTTCGTCCTTTCTTGGAACATTGACCTTTTGAGAGTTGAGAGAACATGAGCTGGCAGGGACGATGGGCTTTGGCCAGTCAGAATCAGTGGCCTGTTCATTTTGTCACTGTATTACCTGAACGCTTGTAGAATTTATGATGACCCTTGCATCAAATCCAAAGGTACCGCTGGTGGCATTTCTCTTTTGCTCCTTTATGTTGCTGACGCACAATTGCTCTGCACATTCGGACATTTGAACACCAGCAGAGCCAGTTGCTGCAATCGTTTATAAAAGTTTGAACTGGTCTAGTGTTGGATCTCCTTGCCAATGGCCTTTTGCGAGAGGTGATTGCTGAGGGAAATGCTCAAGATATTCCAGAGTCTCCCCTTCAATATATCTGGGAGGTGGAATATTTGGCTGACCAGGTGTGGGTCCTCACCGCTATTAGCTTGCAAACCGGACAAGTGCATTTGGGGATAAACGTGCAAAATAGCTGTTTAAGATCTGTTCCTGTTCCACAAGCTGCACGGTATTGGATCTCACCAGGAGCCTCGCCTGTCACTTACAGTGGATAGGGTGAAGTTTATACACACTAAACTCACTCACTGTGTCAGCTAATAATTGCCTCTGACCCAAACATTATGGGTTCAATTCCAGAGTTCAAGCACAAAAATCAGAGCTCGTACCCCAATGCAGAATTAGGGAGCGTTTCACTGCCTGAGGTGCTGTCTTTTGGTTGGGATTTTACACTGAGGGCCCAGCCGTTTGATTAGGTTGTAAATGTTCCCATGGCATTACTTTGAACAAGAATAGGGGAAATATCCCAGGCATCGTGGCCAATATTTCTTTCTCAAACAATATCACAAAAACCAGATTATCTGGTCATTATCACATTTCTGTTTGTGACAGATTCCTGTGCACAAGTTAAAAGCAGCATTTCCTGTATTATCACTGTGACTACACTTCATTGTCTGTGAAGCACTTTGAGACATCTGCTGGTTGTGATAAGCTATCTTTCTTTTCAGATGAAGTTAGGACTTGTTCTCTTCAGTACAAGCATCCTTCAGTTAGTGTGATAAACTGTGAAACCTCTACGGCCCCAAAAATGAACTTTACATAATGTGGAGTCTGATTCCTTCAGGTGTCAATTATTGTTGGAGATTTCTAAAAAGTAAACAAAAGGATTTTTCCTTTCACTTTCCGTCCCTGTTGTCTCTTTCTTAACCAAATCTTTCTTTCCCTCTATTTATTTTGTTATCTGCACCGGATTTGATGGTAAATTAAATATTCTGACACTTCCTGGTTCAAATTCTTCATTGATTGGCTACACGATTCCTTGTTCCCGCAGGTGCAACATTCTCTCTGGTTGGCAACTCCCAATGCAAAAATCTGGAGAAATGTTATGGTTGACAAGTTTATCATTTGCCTGATGCCAAAACCTGAGCAAAGTGTTGAGCTTTTCTTATTAATAAATGTTTACCTGGATGACCGCTTTGTGGAACACCTTCGCTCACTCCGCAAACATCACTCCAACCTTCCAGTCACTTACCATTTCAACTCAGCATCTTGGTCTGCTGTTCAGATGTCCCACCTCAGCCTGTTGCAATGCTCCAGTGACGACCAGAGCAAACTGGAGAACCAACAACTTAACTTCCGATTAGACTTGCTGCAGCCATTCTGGACTCAACATTGAGTTCAGCAGTTTCAGACTATAAACTTCCCCCTCCATCTACACTCCCCCCACTTTGTTTTCTGTTTCCTGGTTCCCCTGGCATGACCCAAGACAACCCCACCATCCCCCACATGGCCACCATTCCATGCTGTTCAGATTTGCTCCCATTGAGCACTGACTGGCATGGCATGGTGGCACAGTGGTTAGCACTGCTGCCTCACAGCGCCAGGGACCTCATTCAATTCCCGGCATGGGTCACTGTCTGTGTGGAGTTTGCATGTTCTCCCCATGTCTGTGTGGGTTTCCTCCAGGTGCTCCAATTTCCTCCCACAATCTGAAAACTGTGCTGGTATGGTGCAGGGAGGTCATGCTGCAACTACAGGGTACTGGTGAGGCCGCACCTAGAGTAATGTGTACAATTTTGGTCCCCTTATTTAAGAAAGGATATATTAGCTTTGGACGAGGTACAGAGAAGGTTCACCAGGTTGATTCCAGAGATGAGGGGGTTAGCTTATCAGGAGAGATTGAGTAGACTGGGCCTGTACTCATTGGAGTTTAGAAGGTTGAGGGGAGATCTTATAGAGACATATAAGATAATGAAGGGGCTAGACAGGGTAGAAGCAGCGAGGTTATTTCCACTTACAATGGAAACAAGAACTAGGGGGCACAGCCTCAAAATACAGGGGAGTCAATTTAGAACAGAGTTGAGGAGGAACTTCTTCTCCCAGAGGGTAATGAATCTTTGGAATTCTCTGCCCAATGAAGCAGTAGAGGCTACCTTGTTAAATGTGTTTAAGTCACAGATAGATAGATTTTTACCATTAAGGGAATTAAGGGTTATGGGGAGCGAGCGGGTAAGTGGAACTGAACCCACTATCAGATCAGCCATGATCTTATTGAATGGCGGAGCAGGCTTGAGGGGCTAGATGGCCTACTCCTGCTCCTATTTCTTATGTTCTTATAAACTTTCTTATCAAGAAAGGGAATAGGGATAGCCCAGGAAATTACCGACCGGTGAGTCTAACCTCAGTGGTTGGTAAGTTGATGGAGAAGATCCTGAGGGACAGGATTTATGAACACTTAGAGAACTTTAGTATGCTCAAAAGTAGTCAGCACGGCTTTGTCAAAGGCAAATCATGCCTTACGAGCCTGGTGGAGTTCTTTGAAAATGTGACTAAACACATTGACAAAGGAAAAGCGGTAGATGTGGTTTACATGGACTTCAGCAAGGCGTTCGATAAGGTCCCCCATGCAAGACTTCTCGAGAAAGTGAGAGGGCATGGGATCCAAGGGGCTGTTGCCTTGTGGATTCAGAACTGGCTTGCCTGCAGAAGGCAGAGAGTGGTTGTAGACGGGTCTTTTTCTGAATGGAGGTCGGTCACCAGTGGAGTGCCCCAGGGATCTGTTCTGGGACCCTTGCTGTTTGTCATTTTCATAAATGACCTGGATGAGGAAGTGGAGGGATGGGTTGGTAAGTTTGCCGACAACATGAAGGTTGGTGGTGTTGTGGATAGGTTGGAGGGATGTCAGAAGCTGCAGCGTGACATAGATAGGATGCAAGACTGGGCGGAGAAGTGGCAGATGGACTTCAACCCGGATAAATGTGTAGTGGTCCATTTTGGCAGGTCAAATGGGATGAAGGAGTATAATATCAAGGGTAAGACTCTTAGCAGTGTAGAAGATCAGAAGGACCTTGGGGTCCGGGTCCATAGGACTCTTAAATCGGCCTCGCAGGTAGAGGAGGTGGTTAAGAAGGCATATGGTGTGCTGGCCTTCATCAATCGAGGGATTGAGTTTAGGAGTCGGGAGATAATGATGCAGCTATATAAGACCCTCGTCAGACCCCACTTGGAGTACTGTGCTCAGTTCTGGTCGCCTCATTACAGGAGGGATGTGGAAATGATTGAAAGGGTGCAGAGAAGATTTACAAGGATGTTGCCTGGATTGGTTGGCATGCCTTATGAGGCTAGGCTGAGGGAGCTCGGTCTTTTCTCCTTGGAGAGACGAAGGATGAGAGGAGACCTGATAGAGGTGTACAAGATGTTGAGAGGTATAGATCGGGTGGATTCTCGGAGGCTTTTTCCCAGGGCTGAAATGGCTGCTATGAGAGGACACAGGTTTAAGGTGCTGGGGAGTAGGTACAGAGGAGATGTCGGGGGTAAGGTTTTCACTCAGAGGGTGGTGGGTGAGTGGAATCAGCTGCCGTCAGTGGTGGTGGAGGCAAACTCGATAGGGTCTTTTAAGAGACTTCTGGATGAGTACATGGGACTTAATAGGATTGAGGGTTATAGGTAAGCCTATATATAAGCCTAGGTAGGGAGGGACATGACCGGTGCAACTTGTGGGCCGAAGGGCCTGTTTGTGCTGTATTTTTTCTATGTTCTTCTATGTTCTATGTTAACTCTGTTTCTCTGTCCACTGATTCTGTCAGACTTGCTGAGTTTATCCAGCATTTTCTTTTATTTAAAATGCTTTCCAACCCTGCCTTGAATATATTCAATAGTGTAGCTGCCACTGCTCTCTGAGAAAGGAAATCGCACAGAAACGTGGATGTATCGATGCATTCCTTGTCAACTGTCATGCAATGAAAATGGTTTCAGAATATATATCACTGCACTTTGAGAATTTGACACACAAAATAAGCAAATATCTGCTTCGAACACAAGCAGCCGCTTTCACCTCCAGGTGACTGGTTTCCTTGGGGAAGAGAAGGATAGGAATTTTGAAATCCTGACAGGTTTGGACAGAATGGATGGGGACAGCTGTTGTCATTGGTGGGAGGATCCAGAGCAAGGGGTCACAGATTTGTTCTAGATTGCTCCATAAGAGGAAACATTTGGTCCACATTTACTTTATCAATCCCTTTTAAAATTTTATATACCTCGATCAGATCCCCTCTCATCCTTCTAAACTCCAGCGAGTACAAGCCCAAACTGTTTAATCCCTCCTCATACATCAACCCTTTCATTCCCGGAATCAATCTGGTGAACCTCCTCTGAACTGCCTCCAATGCCACTGCATCCCTCCTCAAACCTTCTTACGATACTCCTTATACACCTATGACTGGGCTCCTGCTCTGCCCAAGACCGCAAGGAACTATAAAAGGTCATGAATGTAGCTCAATCCATCATGCAAACCAGCCTCCCATCCATTGACTCTGTCTACACTTCCCGCTGCTTCGGCAAAGCAGCCAGCATAATTAAGGACCCCACACATCCCGGACATTCTCTCTTCCACCTCCTTCCTTCGGGAAAAAGATACAAAAGTCTGAGGTCACGTACCAACCGACTCAAGAACAGGGCGGCACGGTGGCACAGTGGTTAGCACTGCTGTTTCACAGCTCCAGGGACCTGGGTTTGATTCCCGGCTCGGGTCACTGTCTGTGTGGAGTTTGCACATTCTCCTCGTGTCTGCGTGGGTTTCCTCCGGGTGCTCTGGTTTCCTCCCACAGTCCAAAGATGTGCGGGTTAGGTTGATTGGCCATGCTAAAATTGCCCTTAGTGTCCTGGGATGCATAGGTTAGAGGGATTAGTGGGTAAATATGTAGGGATATAGGGGTAGGGCCTGGGTGGGATTGTGGTCGATGCAGACTCGATGGGCCGAATGGCCTCTTTCTGTGCTGTAGGGTTTCTAAGATTCTAAGATTTCTAAGCTTCTTCCCTGCTGCTGTCAGACTTTTGAATGGACCTACCTTGCATTAAGTTGATCTTTCTCTACACCCTAGCTATGACTGTAACACTACATTCTGCACTCTCTCCTTTCCTTCTCTATGAACGGTATGCTTTGTCTGTATAGTGCGCAAGAAACAATACTTTTCACTGTCTGTTAATAAATGTGACAATAAATCAAATCAAATCAAGAAGCCGGAAAACATTAGCTGACCTTGGGCAACAATATTAATGTCTGCCCAGCATTCACAAATCGGCCACTCGGGCCACCCGCTGATATCCCACTGCCCCATTACTGGTCAATGCCGGCTCCAGAATAAAGGTTCCGCCGAGATTTGAACTCGGATCGCTGGATTCAGAGTCCAGAGTGCTAACCATTACACCACGGAACCACTGAGAGCGCAGCTTCCCACCGGGGACTTCAACCCAGCCGAGCGCCGGCCCGGGAGCTCCGCCCGCTCCGTTATCGCCCATATTCCTGCCCCATTCACTCAGCGGCTTTGGCGGCGGACGGGCGGGCGGGCTTGAAACGGAGGGGATTCAGGCTGCGCTGGGGCGGGTTTCCCGCCGCCCCCTGGCTCGGAATCGCTGGGAGGCGCTCCAACCGCCCCGTGACGTCACGGCGACGAACAGGCCCCGCCCAAATAACGGCAGCCATCCCCGCCCACAGTGACATCACCATCTCGACCCCGCCTACAATGACATCATCACCTTGACCCCCGCCCACAATTACATCATCACCTGGACCCCCGCCCACAATGACATCTCCACTCGGGCCCCGCCCCCTGACATCACCACTAGGACCACGCCCCCAATGGACATTCCCGCCCGGCCCCGCCCCCAATCTCGATTTTCACAGTAATGTTACTGGGTTTTATTTATTAATTGCTGAGGAATCTGATTCCGGGTTCAATCCGGGGCGGGAAAGTTCCAATATTTCCGCAAACGGAGCGAAATAAAATAAACACTTGGGGAAATGCGACCTTTACCCCGGAAGCGGAAGTCGGGTTGCTGCTGGAGTCCGGCTGTCGGTCACTTTGAAACTTTAATTTTCTCTGGGCCGCAGGATGGGCGCTCGGGACGATGAGTATGATTATCTGTTCAAAGGTAGGACCGCGGCGCGCCGGAGCCCCACCCCGAGGGCCCCCCCCAAACACTGGGATCACCAACACCCCCCCGGCCCCCACACCCCCCCAAACACTGGGATCACCAACACCCCCCCGGCCCCCACACCCCCCCAAACACTGGGATCACCAACACCCCCCCGGCCCCCACACCCCCCCAAACACTGGGATCACCAACACCCCCCCGGCCCCCACACCCCCCAAACACTGGGATCACCAACACCCCCCCGGCCCCCACACCCCCCCAAACACTGGGATCACCAACACCCCCCCGGCCCCCACACCCCCCCAAACACTGGGATCACCAACACCCCCCCGGCCCCCACACCCCCCAAACACTGGGATCACCAACACCCCCCCGGCCCCCACACCCCCCCAAACACTGGGATCACCAACACCCCCCCCGGCCCCCACACCCCCCCAAACACTGGGATCACCAACACCCCCCCGGCCCCCACACCCCCCCAAACACTGGGATCACCAACACCCCCCCGGCCCCCACACCCCCCCAAACACTGGGATCACCAACACCCCCCCGGCCCCCACACCCCCCCAAACACTGGGATCACCAACACCCCCCCGGCCCCCACACCCCCCCAAACACTGGGATCACCAACACCCCCCCGGCCCCCACACCCCCCCAAACACTGGGATCACCAACACCCCCCCGGCCCCCACACCCCCCAAACACTGGGATCACCAACACCCCCCCGGCCCCCACACCCCCCCAAACACTGGGATCACCAACACCCCCCCGGCCCCCACACCCCCCCAAACACTGGGATCACCAACACCCCCCCGGCCCCCACACCCCCCAAACACTGGGATCACCAACACCCCCCCGGCCCCCACACCCCCCCTCACTCCTCCCGCACCCCGGGAGCCCCCCGCCCTGCCTGAGGTCTCTTCCCCCCAACACTGGGATCACCAACACCCCCCCCCCCCCCCCCCCCAAACACTGGGATCACCAACATCCCCCACTCACCCCACCCAGGTCACACCTCCCTCTCTTTAACCCCGGGACCCCCAATCCCCGCACCCTGAGATCACTGCCCACTCCCCATTTCTCCCCCCAGATGCAGATTTGTCTGACTTGACCTGAACTGGGTTTGTGTTGGAGAATGGCTCAGATTTTGGGATGATTTGAAGCCAGGATTTCCCATAAAACTGATCCAGTGGTGTATCTGGATCAACTTGCGATTGTTGGACATGTTTCAGCGTCTCTCTTGTTGTATTTATATAACTCAACAATGCACTCTGTTTCCATACCTGTACCTGCTCACTGAAGCCCAGCTGTCTGCGTATACATACAGTGAATGGCTTTGACTGAGATCTTTAATCACTTCTGTTGACACTCCATTGGAAGTTGTATAAATAGATTATACTGTATTTTACTATAATTTTCAGTCTAGACAGACAATGGGTCACTTTCTTTGAATCATGGGATGTGGCTGTCATTGGCTAGGCCAGCAGCCCATCCCTAATTGTCCTGTAGAAGATGACAGTGAGCTGCTTTCTTGAACTGCTGCAGTCCCTGTAGTGTAGATGCACCCACAGTGCTGTTAGGAAGAGAGATCCAGGATTTTGACCCAGTGACAGTGAAGGAATGGTGATTTAAAGTTCAAGTTTATTAGTGACAAGTAGGCTTACATTAACACTGCAATGAAGTTAGTGTGAAAATCCCGTAGTTGCCACAGTCTGGTGCCTGTTTGGGTAGACTGAGGGAGAATTTAGCATGGCAAATGGAACTAACGAGTAGGTATTTTGGACTGAGAGAGGAAACCCATGCAGACACAGGGAGAACATGCAGACTCTACACAGACAGTGACCGAAGCTAGCAATCGAACCCGGGCACTGTGAGGCAGCAGTGCTAACCACTGTGCTGTCCTAATATTTCCAAGTAAGAATGGTGAGTGGCTTGGAGGAGAATTTCTGTCTGTCCCCTTCCTACTAGATGGTGGTGGTCATGTGTTTGGAAGGTGCTGCCTAAGGAGCGTTGTTGAGTTCCTGCAGTGCAGCTTGTAGATGTACACATGGATGCTGTTCATTGGTGGTGGAGGGAGTGAATGTTTGTGGAAGGGGTAGCAATCAAGCTACTTTCTCCTGGATGATAAACTTCTTGAGTGTTTGAGCTGCGCTGATCCAGGCAAGTGGAGAGTATTCCATCGCACTCCTCACTTGTGCCTTGTAGATGGTGGACAAGTTTTGGGGAGTCAGAAATGTGAGTTACTCACTGCAGGATTTCCAGCCTCTGACCTACTCTTGGTAACCACAGTATTTATATGGCTAGTCCAGTTCAGTTTCTGGTCAATGATAACCCCCAGGATGTTAATAGCGAAGGATTCAGTGATGGTAATGTCGTTGAGAGATTCTTTCTTGTTGGAGATGGTCGCTGCCTGGCAAGTGTGTGGTGTAAATGTTATTTGCCATTTGTCAGTCCAAGTCTGAATATTCTCCAAGTTGTGTTGTCTTGTGATGTAGATTGCTTCAGTATCTGAGGAGTCACGAATGGTGCTGAACATTGTGCAATCTTCAGTGAACATCCCCACTTCTGATCTTATGATTGAAGGAGGGTCAATGATGAAGCAGCTGAAGATGGTTGGGTCGAGGACTCTCCCCTGAGGGACTCCTGCAGTGATGTCCTGGAGCTGAGATGATTGACCTCCAACCACCACAACCATCTTCCTCTGTGCCGGGTCTGACTCCAACCAGCAGAGATTCCCATTGATTCCAGTTTTGCTAGGGCTTGATGCCACACTTGGTCAAATATGGCCTTGGTGACAAGGGCAGTCACTCTCGCCTCGCCTTGTCTTTTAGGAATTAGTCATCAGGATTTATAATAGAGTAACCCAACAATACACCAGAACTGAAGTAGGCCCTTGAACCTGTTCTTTTATGACTCATTGATGTCTTAACTCTACTTATCTCCCTTGATTCTCTAATCCTCAATAAGAGACATGCATTATCATCTACAACATGGCTGATGTAAGGAATTCTAGACAGCCATGTGCTAAAAGTCTAACAAAGCAATTAAATACTGCCACTGCCATCTGTAGTCCACTCTTGGATGTCTGTTGCCTTTCTCCAAGATGTAAACTGAGAAATTTCTTCAGCCAGAGTGTGGTGAATCTGTGGAATTCTTTGCCACAGAAGGCTGTGGAGGCCAGGTCATTGAGTGTTTTTAAGACAGAGATAGATAGGTTCTTGATTAATAAAGGGATCCGGGGTTATGGGGAAAAGGCAGGAGAAAGGGGGATGAGAAAAATATCAGCCATGATTGAATGGCGGAGCAGACTCGATGGGCCGAGTGGCCTAATTCTGCTCCTACGTCTTATGGTTTTATAGAAAGGCATGCAAACTATACTGTGCTTCTTGATCTAACATTGGGTTTTGAACTGATGTCTGAATCAGCAAAAAATGATTCATTGTTTCACACCATCCTGTCAGTGAGGAAGCCAGTCCAATACTATGTACAATTGATCAGATAATCCGTGCTTTGTGGTGCTGACGTAAATATCCAGGACTTTGGCTGAGTGGGAACTGGAGCTGGTCTGAGATGGGGCGGGCAGAGAAGAAGAGTGAATTGTAGTTGTGAAAATGAGATCTAGTGCGAGTCAGGGGTGCGGGCGAAAGCAAAAAAGAGAAGTTTAACATCAGTCTTGTGTTTTGTCCTGTTTCCTGGTGCAGTTATAGGTTAGTTTTAAATGAACTGTTTGAGATTTTGGCAGTCAGAGAGGGATTCTGGCCCATCAGCTACAGGATGATGTGTATGTCATCAAAATTGCATTCTAACCCGTAGTGAAAAGCTGCCTCATGATGTGATGCTGCTGCTAACTGGCAACCCGTGCCCAATGTGGATAGTTGGGGAATAGCACTGCCTGCAATTGGAAGCAAATAGTGTTGGTTCCTAATAGACTGGAGAAAGAGAGAGATTCGAAATGGTTGTTCTTCTTGAGATGCTATAACATTGGAGCACGTTGACCAGACAATGAAAGAAGTGTAAGGATGTCTTTTATTCTCTGAGCTTCTGACGGATGATTTCTTGTGAAGGGTGCAGCAAGAATAGAGACTCGGATATTGCGTTCTGAGAATAGTGGCTGAGAGGTGGGAACCTTTCCTTATTCGATTGATGAATCTAGTGCAGTGTCTGCTGTAAATAATCACCAGTAATAATGAGACTGAAGTGTAAGTTACGATTTGTTCTGGGAAGGAGTGGGTTGAAATTTTGAAGCATCATGTTTTAAGATGAGTGCAGAATCCCAAACCCTATCGCTGACTGACCGCTGAGTTTTTTTTGGCTCTGACTGTGGTGAGTGGGTTGTTCTGATCTCCTTGAAGCCACTTCTTAAAGTTAAAGTTTATTTATTAGTCACAAGTAAGGCTTACATTCACACTGCAATGAAGTTACTGTGAAATTCCTCTAGTCGCCACACTCTGGTGCCTGTTCGGGTCAATGCACCTAACCAGCATGTCTTTCAGACTGTGGGAGGGAACTGGAGCACACGGAGGAAACCCAAGTAGACATGGGGAGAACGTGCAAACTCCACACAGACAGTGACCCAAGCTGGGAATCAAACCCAGGTCCCTGGCGCAGTGCTAATCATTGTGCCACCGTGCCGCCATGTCATTTCATGGTGTCAAGAGTTGAACTTCAATCTCTGCATCAGATATATAATCTTCTATTTTATCAGAAGCCCTTTGAACAAAGTATAAGATTATACTGTGAATGGGTGCGAGGTCATTCACGAGTGTAGGAGAGTGGATTGTGGAATGAAAGAATAATGCGTCGAAAGAATGAAGCCACTGATACAATGAAACCTTGGGTGTGTCTACTACTAACAATGCAGCAAACCTGTGGAGGAAACTGTTCCCAATGCTGATAACCTGGGCTGTTTTTGGAAAGATGACTAATATATAATCAAAGCTGCAGTATTTAGTCATGGCATTAACTGTGCGCTGGAACTGTTTGACTTATTTTATGTGCCAGTATTTACATTGGCAGCTTTTAGAGCCTTTAATCTTGTCTGTGTTTCCTCTTGTGACAGAGGCTAGGAATTCAAGGCCATTCAACTGAACACTCATGTGTTTGTGAAACAGGAATGAGTGAGTTGGGGCTGCTGTTCTTTCTGTGAAGAAGGAATAGAGCAGGCGAGAACTGAAAGACTGAACTTTGACAGGCTTTGGGGGCTCAAATAAAGCTGGAGGTTGCTGCTTTCGATTGGAATTTGAACGCTCAACTTGATTTTCCTCTTTACATTTACACTTGAGTATTAGGTGCTGTGGTGTGAAGGAATGATATTTGATAAAGGAAATGTTATCTATCCTAACAATGATGCCTGATTCCAAATGGAAGTTTCTATCAGATCCATCACGATCCAGCTGCTCACTCCTTAGACTAGCAGAAAGTATCAATGCTTCATCAGAGCTCCGGCTTCACAACATCTCTCACACTCAACAGAACAATATTAATCCTCATTTAGTGGAAAATTCTGTCTACATTTAGTGTCACTTAATAATTAATAAAAGTAATATATCTAGAATTGGGATCAACCCCACGCTGCCACCTCCTCACATATACAAGACTCCAGTCCAACACCAGGGTGATTCATTCTTAGCTGCCGTCTCAGGAATTTTCTATTTCACATTTTGATTTGAAAGATGAGTGGCTGAGATGACACGAATGAGGTCAATCAGGAATTGGTGATTTTATTTTTGAGAAGTTTCATTCCGGAGAGACGGAGTCACTGAGGAGCATTTACTGCAGCATTCCTGAATGTTGATAAAACTGACATGCTCGGCAACTTTAGACGGCAGCTAAGAATGAATCACCCTGGTGTTGGACTGGAGTCTTGTATATGTGAGGAGGTGGCAGTGTGGGGTTGATCCCAATTCTGGATATATTACTTTTACTAATTATTAAGTGACACTAAATGTAGACAGAATTTTCCACTAACTGAGGATTAATATTGTTGTGTTGAGTGTGTGAGATATTGTGAAACCGGAGCTCTGATGGAGTATTGATACTTTCCGCTAGTCTAAGGAGTGAGTAGCTGGATCGTGATGGTTTAATGGGATGCTGGAGCGATGGGCTCCAATTATAAATGCAGTTGGGAGGGGTTGAGATTGCAACTAGTCTGACATTCTGCTCTTGCGAGCAATGGTTTTGTCTCTTTACAAATGGCTGTTTAATGTAAGTGATGCAGAGCGTCTCCGTTATCCAACCTTATCGCCCAAGGCCAAATTTACATTTTTATTCTCACCCAAGGGGCCAATGAACAAATCTCACAAAGATAAGATTTGGCACAACAATAAATTGAATTAATAAAAAAAAGTGGTATTAAGAAAGAAACAATTCTTGAGTAAAGTGTGTGTGTGCCTGCCTCACAAACTTAGGGTGCTCATTAATTCACCCACTGTGAGTGGGTGTGTGGGTGGTGCGAGTGTGAGAGAACCCTGAGACTGGGAGAAAGACAGACACCCAAAACATTCACTCCCTCTCGCCCCCACGCACTCTCGCCGTCCCCCTCCCTGCCTCGAGTTTCTCCCAAACTCACTCATTCCCCTCCACACACACACACACACACACACACACAGTCGCTCTCAGGCACTCCCATGCTGCTCTCCCTCCCACACACTAACTGATCTTCTGCAATTAACTTCAGACTGGATGAGCTTCTCATTTGTGTGCACTGGGCATTTGCCATGATAGTTTCAATCCAATCCAATTCAGTCAAGATGGGTGAGCACATTGAGTCCCATCTCAGACAGTGCTTACTTGATGAATCGGTCGATTGGGCACTAACTCCTCTGGTGTTGAGCTGCTGATCAAGTTGAAAGACACTTGAGTGCCAGACATCTCAACATGCAACTTGTCTGACCAATGTGGAGCAGGAATTCAAGTTGCAGTGTCTGTCTCCGACTAGGGCATGGTACCTGTGCAGTCTGCTCAGTGTTTAATGCGTGGGATAGTGTACACCTTAATAGAAAACAGAAGCTACTAACTTCTGCTTCTGTGGAATGAGATCTCAAAGAACTAGATGTTTAAACAACTTAAAAAATTCCATTGGATAAAAATGTCATTGGAGCAGATTCACTCCTGTGAATGCAAGGCTGGTAATATCTTCAAGCGAGGGCCAAGGGGGGGCTGAAGGCAGTAACCAGGCCACAGACATGCAGACGTTTCAGGCTACACTCTTAGACCATAAGACATAGGAGCAGAATTAGGCCACTCGGCCCATCGAGTCTGCCCCGCCATTCAATCATGGCTGATTTTTTTTTTCTCATCCCCATTCTCCTGCCTTTTCCCCATAACTCCTGATCCCCTTATTAACCAAGAACCTATCTATCTCTGTCTTAAAGACACTCAATGACCTGGCCTCCAAAGCCTTCTGCAGCAAAGAGTTCCACAGATTCACCACTCTCTGACTGAAACAAATCTTCCTCATCTCTGTTTTAAAGGATTGTCCTTTTAGCCTGAGGTTGTGCCCTCTGGTTCTAGGTTTTCCTACTAGTGGAAACATCCTTTCCATGTCCACTCTATTCAGGCCTCTCAGTATCCTGTAAGTTTCAGTAAGATCCCCCTTCATCCTTCTAAACTCCAACCAATACAGACCCAGAGTCCTCAATTGTTCACCATACGACAAGCTCTTCATTCCAGGGATCATTCTTGTGAACCTCCCCTGGACTTTTCCAAGGCCAGCAGATCCTTCCTTAGATATGGGGCCCAAAACTGCTCACAATACTCCAAATGGGGTCTGATCAGAGCCTTATACAACCTCAGAAGTACATCCCTGCTCTTGTATTCTAGCCCTCTCGACATGAATGTTAACATTATATTTGCCTTCCTAACTGCTGACTGAACCTGCATGTTAACCTTAAGAGAATCTTGAACAAGGACTCCCGAGTCCCTTTGTGTTCCTGATTTCCTAAGCATTTTCCCATTTAGAAAATAGTCTATGCCTCCATTCCTCCTTCCAAAGTGCATAACCTCACACTTTTCCACATTGCATTCCATCTGCCACTTCTTTGCCAATCTTCTAATCTGTCCAAGTCCTTCTGCAGTCCCCCTGCTTCCTCAATACTACCTATCCCTCTACATATCTTTGTATCATCTGCAAACTTGGCAACAGTGCCTTCAGTTCCTTCCTCCAAATCGTTAATGTATATTGTGAAAAGTTGTGGTCCCAGCACTGACCCCTGAGGCACACCACTAGTCACCGGCTTCCATCCTGAGAAAGACCCCTTTGTCCCCACTCTCTGTCTTCCGCCAGTCAGCCGATCCTCTATCCATGCCAGGATCTTACCCTTAACATTATGGGCTCTTAACTTATTTAACAGTCTCCTATGCGGCACCTTTTGGGAATCTAAATAAATCACGTCCACTGGTTCTCCTTTATCCAACTTCCTTGTTACCTCCTCAAGGAACTCTAATAGATTTGTCAGACATGACCACCCCTTGACAAAGCCGTGCTGACTCAGTTCTACTTTATCATGCACTTCCAAGTACTCTGTGATCTCATCTTTAGTAATGGACTCTAAAATCTTGCCAATGACTGAAGTCAGGCTAACCGGCCTATAATTTCCTGCCTGCTGCCTCCCTCCCTTCTTAAACAGTGGTGTTACATTTGCTACTTTCTAGTCCTCTGGGACCCTCCCTGCCTCCAGTGATTCCTGAAAGATCACCCCCAATGCCTCCACAATTTCCTCAGCTATCTCTTTTAGAACCCTGGGGTGTAGTCCATCGGTCCAGGTGATTTATCCACCTTCAGACATTTCAGTTTCCCCAGAACCTTCTCCTTAGTGAAGGCCACTACAGTCACCTGTGCCCCCTGACTCTCCTGGAGCTCTGGCATCCCATTGGTGCCTTCCACCATGAAAACTGATGCAAAGTAACTATTCAGTTCCTCTGCCATTGCTTTGTTTCCTATTATTACTTCTCCAGTCTCATTTTCCAGTGGTCCAATGGCTATTTTTGCCTCTCTTACCTTTTATATATTGAAAAAAACTCTTCCTATCTTCTTTTATATTACTTAGCTAGCTTACACTCATATTTCATCTTCTCCCCCTTATTGCTTTTTTAGTTGTCCTCTGTTCACTTTTAAAGGCTTCCCAATCCTCTGGCTTCCCACTAATCCTCGCCACTTTGTATGCTTTTTCTTTTGCTTTTATGCTGTCCTTGACTTCCCTCGTCAGCCATGGATGCCTCGTCCTCTCCCCTTAGCATGTTTCCTCCTCCTTGGGATGAATTTCTGTTGTGCCTCCCGAATAACCCCCAAAAACTCCTGCCATTGCTGTTCCACTGCCTTCTCTGCTAGGCTCCCTTTCCAATCAACTCTGGCCAGCTCCTCCCTCATGTCTTTGTAGTTACCTTTATTGAATTGTAATACCGTTACATCTGATTCCAGCTTCTCCCCCTCAAACTGCAGGGTAAATTCTATCATATTGTGGTCACTGCTCCCTAAGGGTTCCTTCACCTTAAGTTCTCTAAGCTGCCTCATTACACATCACCAAGTCCAGAATTGCCTGTTCCCTAGTAGGCTCTGTCAAAAGCTGCTCCAAAGAAAAAAAAACACCTATTAGACATTCCACAAATTCCTTTTCTTGGGATCCACTACCTACCTGATTTTCCCAGTCCACCTGCATGTTGAAGCCCCCATGATTATTGTAATATTGCCTTTTTTATATGTCTTTTCTATCTCCTGATTTATTTTCTGCCCCACATCCTGGCTACTGCTCGGGGGCTGGTACATGATTCCCATTAGGATCTTTTTCACTTTGCGATTCATCAACTCTACCCACAGAGATTCTATGCCTTCTGATCCTACATCACTTCTTGCTATCGATTTAACTTCATTCCTTACTAACAATGCAACCCCGCCCCCTTTGTCCATCTGCCTGTCCTTTCGATAGGACACATATCCTTGGATATTTAGATCCCAGCCCTGATCCCCTTGATGCCTCTCTTGCTTCTAATTGTACATAGAATGGCTGTCTACACGATGAGCAGTTTGTTCTGGACTCTGTTGGATAAATGCCGCTGTCATGGGGTATATGAAACAATTAGAACTTTCACCAATGTGGACTGCTCCATGTTCAGTGTAATAACTCATCTGTTCATTCTTGTCTGAATAGATTGTCATCTTCTGCCCAGATGTTGATGGTTTTAATGTATGTGTTGTTTTCTGCTATTACCCCATGGCTCCCAATTTTAAATTATTTGTAGCTCTGTGGAATTTCATCTATAACACACAAACCAGCCTGGGAATGTACAGGAGAGAGAGCAGTAATCCATCTGATTAGCGTCAAACTTTGAACTATTCTGCCACTACACTCATTCACAGAATTGTTATGATGCAGAAGGAGGCCGTTTTTCTGCTCCTCCTGATCGCTTTACCAAATATCTTTCCACTTCCCTCTGATTCTCCTCAGAAGAAGAGTTATTTATTGTAGCCGTGTGGTCTTTTCCATTCCACGTTGTAATTGAATTTCTGAGCAACTTGCTGACCTGAAGTCCTGTTCTTCTGCTGAAGAGGAAAAGGCAGCCCCTTTCTGCTTGTAATTTTGTTGTCAAAGAATAGAGGTTGCAATGAACACACTGGAATGCTCTATCTGAGTGCGGTGAAAACGTTCTGTAGAAAATTTCAAAATGCGAAAGGAAAATAGGCTATAAGAATAAGTAGGGAAGTGGGACTAATTAGCTTGTTAAAGGCACAATTGCCAAGTGGCTGACTCCTCCATTATATAATTCTGGCGTATCCCAATTTACTAAGATAAATGAGATTTGGAAAGATCCCAAATCCTTTTGAGTATAAAATGCTGCTGAGTTTCAAGCACTGAACTATAAAAGGCTCTCCTGCTTTAGTCTGCTCCCGGTCTTACAAAGTAAGAAGTCTCACAACACCAGGTTAAAGTCCAACAGGTTTATTTGGTAGCAAAAGCCACTAGCTTTCGGAGCGCTGCTCCTTCGTCAGGTGAGTGGGAGTTCTGTTCACAAACAGGGCATATAAAGACACAAACTCAATTTACAAAATAATGGTTGGAATGTGAGTCTTTACAGGTAATCAAGTCTTAAAGGTACAGACAATGTGAGTGGAGAGGGGGGTAGGCACAAGTTAAAGAGACGTGTATTGTCTCCAGCCAGGACAGTTAGTGAGGGTTACGGATAGTGTGACATGAACCCAAGATACCGGTTGAGGCCGTCCTCATGTGTGCGGAACTTGGCTATCAGTTTCTGCTCAGTGACTCTGCGCTGTCGTGTGTTGTGAAGGCCGCCTTGGAGAACGCTTACCTGAAGATCAGGGGCCGAATGCCCGTAACCGCTGAAGTGTTCCCCAAGAGGGAGAGAACAGTCTTGCCTGGTGATTGTCGAGCGGTGTTCATTCATCCGTTGTCGTAGCGTCTGCATGGTCTCCCCAATGTACCATGCCTCGGGATATCCTTTCCTGCAGACTTATTGAGTTTTCCCAACATTTTGTTTTAACTTGGTCCTCTGCATCAGGCATTTACAGGTTTGACCTCTTTCAGTTTTGAGGACCTGAGTGGTTCCAAGGATATTTCTTGGTTTTCTTGTTGAATCCCAAATAAATAACTTAAAATATATACAATTTAAAGAGAACAAGAACTTAAACGATGTACAGATATAGTAGTCCAGAAGGAACACTAAGATATTGCACTGGACAATCATAGAGAGGAAGTACTCAAAAGGTTGGAATTCTTGAACCATAGAACCCCTACAGTGCAGAAAGAGGCCATTCGGCCCATCGGGTCTGCACCGACCACAATCCCACCCAGGCCCTACCCCCATATCCCTACATATTTACCTGCTAATCCCTCTAACCTACGCATCTCAGGACACTAAGAGGCAATTTTAGCATGGCCAATCAACCTAACCTGCACATCTTTGGACTGGTGGGAGGAAACCGGAGCATCGGAGGAAACCCATGCAGACATGAGGAGAATGTGCAAACTCCACGCAGACAGTGACCCAAGCCGGAAATCGAACCCACGTCCCTGGAGCTGTGAAGCAGCAGTGCTAACCACTGTGCTACCGTGAAAGTTGATAAGTCTCCAGGGCCAGATGGATTGTTGCCCCTTTATTTGTTTTGCTGAAATGAAATTCTCAAAGTGGGTTCTGAGGAATTCTGGACAATCACTGAACAAGTTACATTCTCCATATTTTTATTACTCATCAGTCGGAGTCAGGCACGACGATATGTATTGAACTCGGTTAGAGGGTGTAAAAAGCCACCAGCAGAAGTCTGGAACAATGCCTCCTGCTCATCTCTGACCTTTAGTCCATTCGCAGAAAACTAGATGCAAAGCAACATTGCAGCATCAGGCTGGCACAGCCAATGGGGAGACTTAACTAAAACCCCCTACCCTTCCGGGGACCCTATCCCTCTTTTCCCATCCTATTCATGTATTTGTCAAGATGCCCCTTAAAAGTCACTATCGTATCCGCTTCCACTACTTCCCCCGGCAACGAGTTCCAGGCACCCACCACCCTCTGTGTAAAAAAAAAAAAAATCTGCCTCGTACATCTCTTTTAAACCTTGCCCCTCGCACCTTAAACCTATGCCCTCTAGTAATTTACTCTTCCACCCTGGGAAATAGCTTCTGACTATCCACTCTGTCCATGCCTCTCATAATCTTGTAGACTTCTATCAGATCGCCCCTCAACCTCGGTCATTCCAGTGAGAACAAACCAAGTTTTTCCAACCTCTCCTCATAGCTAATGCCCTCCATACCAGGCAACATCCTGGTAATTCTTTTCTGTACCCTCTCCAAAGTCTCCACATCCTTCTGGTAGTGTGGCGACCAGAATTGAACACTATATTCCAAGTACGGCCTAACTAAGGTTCTATAAAGCTGCAACGTGACTTGCCAATTTTTAAACTCCGTGCCCCGGTCAATGAAGGCAAGCATGCCGTATGCCTTCTTGACTACCTTCTCCACCTGCATTGCCACTTTCAGTGACCGATGTACCTGAACACCCAGATCCCTTTGCCTATCAATACTCTTAAGGGTTCTGCCATTTACTGTATATTTCCTATCTTTATTAGACCTTCCAACACTGCTACCCTCTGTCTTCTTTGACCGAGCCAGTTCTGTATCCACCTTGCCAGCTCACCTCTGATCCCATGCGACTTCACCTTCTGCACCAGTCTGCCAAGAGGGACCTTGTCAAAGGCCTTGTAGACAACATCCACTGCCCTACCCTCATCAATCATCTTTGTCACTTCCTCTCAAAACTTGATCAAGTTAGTGAGACATGACCTCCCCTTCACAAAACCATGTTGCCTCTCACTAATACGTCCACTTATTTCTAAGTGGAAATAAATCCTGTCTCGAAGAATCCTCTCCAATAATTTCCCTACCACTGATGTAAGGCTCACCGGCCTGTAATTACCTGGATTATTCTTGCTACCCTTAAACAAAGGAATAACATTGGCTATTCTCCAATCCTCTGGGACCTCCCCTGCAGCTAGTGAGGGATACAAAGATTTCTCTCAAGGCTCCAGCAATTTCCTCCCTTGCCTCTCTCAGTATTCTGGGGTATATCCCATCAGGCCCTGGGGACTTGTCTACCTTAATGTTTCTCAAGAACCCCAATACCATCTCCTTTTTGATCTCAACATGACTCAAACTATCTACACACCCTTTTCCAGACTCGTCATCCACCAAGTCCTTCTCTTTGGTGAATACTGACGCAAAGTGCTCATTTAATACCTCGCCCATTTCCTCTGGCTCCGTGCATAGATTCCCTCCCTTTTTGTCCTTGAGTGGGCCAACCCTCTCCCTGGCTACCCTCTTGCTCTTTATATATGTATAAAAAGCTTTGGGATTTTCCTTTAATCCTGCTGGCCAATACTTTTTCATGGTCCCTTTTAGCCCTTCTCACTCCTTGCTTAAGTTTCTTTCTACTTTCCTTAGATTCCACACTTGCTTCGTGTGTTCCCAGCCTCCTAGCTTTGACAAATGCTTCCTTTTTCTCTTTGACTAGGCTCAAAATATCTCTCGTTATCCAAGGTTCCCAAAACTTGCCATACTTATCCTTCATCCTTACAGGAATGTGCCGGGCCTGAATCCCTATCAACTTCAAAGCCTCCCACATGCCAGATGTTGATTTGCTCTAAAACATCTGCCCCCAATCTACATTCTTCAGTTCCTGCCTAATATTTGTTGTAATTAACCTTCCCCCAATTTTTAGCACCTCCACTTGAGGACTACAATTATCTTTATCCATCAGTATCGTAAAGCTTACTGAATTGTGGTCACTGTTCCCGAACTGCTCCCCTACTGAAACATCGACCACCTGGCTGGGCTCATTCCCCAATACCGGGTCCCGTATGGCCCAATGTGCAGGTTAGGTTGAATGGCCATGGTAGAGTTTACCCATAGTGTCCCAGGATGTGTAGGTTATGGGGATTAGCCATGGTGAATGTGCAGGGATAGGGCGGAGGGAGCGCCTGGCTGGATTTTCTTTTGGAGAGTCGGTGCAGACTCGATGGGTCGAATGGCCTCTTTCTGCACTGTAGGGATGCTATGATATCAAAGTAGATTACAGTGTTGGAATTGTAGAGTGATTCTCAAACTGCAGCCTCTGAATCTAAAGCATGGCTATAGTCAGACCGTCACAGCTTTTTGCTGACCCATCACTAACTGATTGTTGTAGAGTCGATGTTTGATTTTCAGATCCTGCAGCTGAGGTTCAGCTAGAGGAACAGGCTGCAAATTGGCAAGTGGCACAGGAAGGACAGAGGAACTTTGCTTTCACATAGTGAGAAGTGGCAGTGTTATCTGGAATTTGGATGCAATCCCAGACTCTGCAGGGAAATGGGTTCCGTCATTTATACAGTGACAAGTTTAGAACAATGGGACCATGCATTACAGGAATTGCTGAACGATTAGATTGTTGCAGCCTGTATTTTTTTGTCCACTTGTTCCTGCTCTGCTGACAGGCACTCATTGTCCAGTGTAGTTCCCTGTGCTCTGTAGCAACTTCCTTCTGTTGGTAAAAATCATGTTCTATTAATCTTTCCTCAGAATATTCTGCTCAAAGGATTAACTTGATGGGATACCATGTGAAATGGTCTTCATGTTTTGATTATGCTGGCGCAGGATTGAAATATTTTCTTGCTGGGTTTTAAACGTCAGACAAAATTAACTTAATTACATCTTAGATTGGCAACTTTACAATATTGGCAACATTTTAAAATACAAGCTAACCTGTTGGAACTGCCCAGTTTTTAATTGCTGGTAGTGCCTGGCGATTGGTTCTCGTGTCTTAATAGCAAGGTGGAAAAAAATTTGAAAGAAAGAAAATGTCTTGTTTAAACCTATTATTCCGTGACTGCAATTGCTGAGCCCACCATGTTCCTGTCGCTTGCCAGGCAGTGATTCCAGCCGCTGTTTGATTGTTCCTTGGGTTTTGGAGGTTTCTTTGATCTTAAAATCGATGTGAATAAGGGAGAAATTCTCATCCACAAACATGATGGTATCTCGCTGCTGCTGAAATAGTTTCTGGGCTCAGATCTTTCCCCAGACACCCTGCCATGTTTTTATTTTATCATCCCTAAATTTCCCGCCTTTTGAATCCTTGGTCCGGTATGTTTCTCAGTGTAGCTAAAAGTTGTTTACGCATCATTGTATTAGTATTCTATTGCAACAAGATAATTAAGCGACATGGGATTAGGTTGCAGATCAGCCATGATCTCACTAAATTGCTGAAAGAGCTAAATGGTGTCCTCCTGTTCCTGATCTCCCTTACTGGAAGAAAAGCCCAGCTTGCTCCAGACTTTCTTTCTTGATACTCACCTGAGTTTTGGAATCATACACATGATTCTCTTCCAGGGCTGCTTCTGCAGTCTTTGATCATTACTGAACACTGTACTTGTTGTGCGGTCTGACACTGTTCGTAGTGTGAATGTGCCTTCTGTAGACTTGCACATTCCTGCTTTACCTGTTCAGTGTAGCATTCTGTTCAGTTTGCTGATGGCTATTTTGTGTTTGGGTGTTTAGAACATAGAAAAGAAATACAGCACAAACAGGCCCTTCAGCCCACAAGTTGCGCCGGTCATGTCCCTACCTACCGAGGCCTATATATAGGCTTACCTATAACCCTCAATCCTATTAAGTCCCATGTACTCATCCAGAAGTCTCTTAAAAGACCCTATCGAGTTTGCCTCCATCAGTACCTTCCTCGGGTTTCCTTCTGATTTACTTTTATGTTCTGGTGTCTTGCATGAGTCCAGAGTTAAGGTTAAAAAAAAATCAGTGACATGTTACAAAAGAGTAGTTGTCTGCTCTCTAAGCCCAAAGATAACATACGCCAGGTCTGAAGTGAATCAACAACTGCCTGTGTTCATGGGACCAGCATACTTTGAGGTGCTTGTTGGGAGTTGGGCGCAAATGCGATGGGCCAAAGGGCCTCCGGTGCAATTATGACTCGCCAAGGACAAAAGCCATTTGTATTCCCTCAATTGCAGCCTGTCCCATTGGAAAGTTACTGTCATTTTATCTGTAATTTTAAACCTGGTGTCATCTGACATTACTGTCCAAAACTGCAGCCATGTCAAGGCTGCACACCTCCCAGTTAACACTCAAAATCATTCCCTTTTCTCTGCACTGGAATATTGGAAGTTGCATTTCTATCATCCATTCAAATCAATGAACTCCATTTTAAGCATGGTTTCACAGAAACAGCAAAGATAAATAACCAGATAAAGTATTCAGGTGGCATTTGCCTGGGCATCAGGTTAGGGTCTCGGCTCAATCCTCTATGTAAACCCTTACAACCCTCCAGTTCCTTTACTCCACCATTGGCAGTTGTGTGACTCCAGAATTCCCTCTGTAAATTTCTCGACCAGCCTCTGCTCCTTCTAAGAGGCTCGTTTAAAACCTGCTGTTTCGACCATACCTGTTAACCTATCCTTATGACTTGTTTTTCTTTGTTAATGTAATGTAAACATTGCTGGAAATCCCAGCATTTTTTATTAATCTCTCTTTGCCTTTGAGAAAGTGATGGTGAGCTGCTGCCATTTTGAACTGCTGCAGTTCATCTGGTGTAGACACAGCTAGATACAGCCCTGGAGCTATTTGGGAAGGAGTTCAGGATTTTGACTCAGTGACAGCGAAGGAGTGATTCTATAGTTCCAAGTCTGTATGGTGTGTGACTTCGAGGGGAACTTGTAGGTGGTAGTGTTCTCATGTTCTCCTAGGTGGTAGACATCTTGGTTTGAAAGGTGCTATTGAATTTTATAGCTCTTTTGGCTGTTTTACTACAATCAGGGTGCTCTATGAGGACAAATTGTTGCTTCTTTCTCCCCTGTGTCAGTATCAATGATCAACCCTGATTCCCCTCCTTTATCGAGGGTCGGATTTATACCCTGTGATCCTGTTGACTGTCATTTTAAGTCTAGCGATGTTGCAGTTCCTCTTTTGTTTAAACAAATCTTGTTGATTAATTCCTGGCCGTTGTGTAGTTATTTAGTACCTTGCTTCCTCTTACTGGGACCTGTATCGATTTCTGCCAGCTCTGAGCCAATCTGATTAAATTTGGAATTTCCCTCCATGAACACTGCCCTCACTCCCTGAAGGTTGTTTCATTCCCTGTGGTCTTCTGATGCCAACCAATCACAGAATGTTCCAGATCAGATATAGTGCCTTGTCTTTTATAACATTCTTACACTTGTTTTCTTTGGGTGCTATGACCCCATTTACTGCTAGCTGTTGACTGAACGAGGAGACATGAGAGGGAAACAAAGATAGAAATGAAAGGCAAAGTGGAAGGATATAACTAACAGAAGAGATATAGGTGAACCAGTGGATGTGATGTATTTGGATTTTCAGAAAGCTTTTGCTAAAGTTCCACATAAGAGGTTGGTGTACACAATTAAAGTGCATGGGATTGGGGGTAATATATTGGCATGGATTGAGAATTGGTTAGCAGACAGGAAACAGTAGGAATAAGTGGGTATTTTTCAGAGTAGCAGGCAGTGACCAGTGAGGTCCCACAGGGATCAATGCTTGGGGCCCCAACTATTCACAATATACATCAATAATTTGGATGAGGGAACCAAATGGAATGTTTCCAAGTAGATTGATGATGCGGAACTTGGTGGGAATGTGAATGTCAGGAGGATGTTCAGAGGTTTTAAGGGAAATGTTAATGTACAAAGTGACCTGGGTGTCCTAGTACACCAGTCACTGAAAGCAAACACGCAGGTACTGCAGGCAGTTAGGAAGGCAAATGGTATGTTGGCCTTCATTGTAAGAGGACTTGAGTACAGGAACAACGTTGCCTTACTGCAGCTGTACAGGGCCTTGTGTGCAGTTTAGGTCTCCTTATCTAAGAAAGGACATACTTGCCATAGAGGGAGTGCAGCGAAGGTTCACCAGACTGATTTCTGGGATGGCAGGATTGTCATATGGGGAACGATTGGATCGATTGAGCCTCAATTCACTGGAATTTAGAAGACAGAGCAGATCTCATTGAAACGTATAAAATTCTGACAGGGTTGGACAGGCAGGATGCAGGGATGTTGTTTCCTCTGGCTGGGGTCTAGAACGGGGGGGGGTCACAGTCTTCGGGTACATAAGAACATAAGAAATAGGAGCAGGAGTAGGCCATCTGGCCCTTCGAGCCTGCCCCGCCATTCAACAAGATCATGGCTGATCTGAAGCGAATCAGTTCCACTTACCCGCCTACAGGGTACATCATCACTCGAGGGTGGTGAACCTGTCGAATTCTCTACCACAGAAGTCTGTCGAAGCCAAGTCACTGAATATATTTAAGAATGAAATGGATTTCTGGACTGTAAAGGTACCCATGGGTATTGGGAGCCTGTGGAAGAATGGTGTTGGGATAGAGAATCAGCATGGTCATATTGAATGTTGGCGCAGGTTCAAAGGGCTGAATGGCCTATTCCTGTGCCTAGTTTCTATGTTTCTCTCTAATTGTGTTTTGATACATGGAAGGCTGCCAAAGAAACTGCATTTACCTCCCATTTAACTTTAGTTTTTTTGCTGACAATGGGATGTGAGAGTTGCCTTTAGCAGTGAATTCCTTTCTGTGTTCTGTCCCCTCCCACCTGATCTAGGTTCCTGTTCTGCACAGCCCTGGGTTGAGAACTCCGTACTGCCCTCTACTCTAACTGCTCGCGTTTTCTTTCTGTTTTGCAGTTGTGCTGATTGGCGACTCGGGTGTGGGAAAAAGTAACCTCCTGTCACGGTTCACACGCAATGAGTTTAACTTGGAAAGCAAGAGCACAATCGGAGTGGAATTTGCCACAAGAAGTATCCAGGTAGACGGGAAGACGATTAAAGCACAGATCTGGGACACAGCTGGGCAGGAGCGATACCGGGCCATCACCTCTGCGTGAGTTTTACATTGATTGGAACAAAACCTTTGTCTGAGCGCTGTCTTTGTTTTTTCTTCCTGTCCGCCCCTGTGCCTGTCCTCATGTGGGTGAGGTGGGAATCGGGGCTGTGGATTACTACATGCTGAGGAGATTGCTGTTGGGTGAGGGGGGGACATGCGATTGCCTTTTCTTGCATTTTGTTCATCAGTTATTGGATCTGATCTGCCAGTTTTGTTGCTGCTTCTGTATCTTCGTCTGAGACTCAGGAGAATATGGGAGAAAAAGCCCATTGCGCTGATTTAATGCCCTGTGCAGGTACAAACATACACATTATTCTTATTAAAACAGGATAGGAACAGGAACTAGGAGTGAGAGTAGGCAATTCAGCCCTTTGAGCTCGCTCTGCCATTCTATATGATCATGGCTGATCTCCATCTCATCCTAATTCCACTTCTCTGCCTTTTCCCCATAGCCCTTTATCCCACTTTTGACCAAATATTTATCTCTCTCTTCCTTGAATCCATTGATTCTGCATCCACTGCACTCTGGGGCAGTGAGTTCCATAGATTCTCAATCCTCTGTGAGAAGTAGCTTCTCCTTATCTCTGTCTTGAACCTCCTTCTGCTTACTCTACACTTATGACCCCTTGTCCTAGACTGTTCTAGAAGGAGGAACATTTGGTTAACATTTACTTTATCAATCCCGTTGAGTATTTTATATACCTCAATCACATCCCTCCTCATTCTTCAATACTCCAGTGAGTACAAGCCCAAGCTACTCAACCCCTCCTCATACGACAGCCCCTTCAAACCTGGAATCAATCTAATGAACCTCTTCTGAACCGCCTCCAGTGACACCACATCCTTCCTCAAAGGAGGTGACCAAAACTGGACACAATACTCCAAGTGTGGTCTCACCAATGCCTTATACAATTGTAACAGCACTTCTCTACCTTTATACTCTATAGACCCTTTGCAATAAATGCAAAGATTCCATTTGCCTTCCTTATAACATTCTGCATCTGCATGCCCACTTTCTGAGTCTCGAGCACAAGGGCACCCAGATCCCTCTGCACAGACACCTTTTGAATCTGTTTTCCATTTAAATAGTAATTTGCCCTTTTATTTTCCAGCCAAAATGAACAACCTCGCATTTATCCACATTAAACTCCATCTGCCAGATTCTGGCCCATTCCCCTAGCTTATCAATATCCACTTGTAAACTTTTTAGCTCCTCATCACAGCCTGCTTTCCCACCTATTTTTGTGTCATCAGCAAATTTCTCAATGTTAAACTCTGTCCCTGCTTGTAGATCATTGATAGAGATTGTAATTAGTTGTGATCCGAGAACTGAACCCTGCGGGATCCCACTAGTTACAGATCGCCAACTGGAGAAAGACCCATTTATCCCAATCCTCTGCTTTCTATCAGTCAGCCAATCCTCAATCCAAGCCACTACTCTAGATCCCAAGGGATCGGGATCTAACCTTTTGGATCAGTCTCTTGTGTGGCACCTTATCAAATGCCTTCTGGAAGTCCAGATAGATCACATCCACAGGATCCCCGTTATCTATCTTGCTGGTTACATTCTCAAAGGACTCTAGCAGGTTTGTCAAACAGGACTGGCCCTTCACAAAGCCGTGCTGACACTGGTGAATTGAGCTTTGCTTTTCCAGATGCTCAGTCACCACCTCCTCTAACGATTGACTCCAGCAACTTTCCCACCACAGAGGTTAAGCTGACCGGTCTGTAGTTTCCCATTTTGTGCCTCTCTCCTTTCTTAAATAAGGGCATCACATTGGCATGTTTCCAGTCCACCGGTACCTTGCTGGAATCCAGGGAATTTTGGAATATCATAACTAATGCATTCACTATCTCTGCTGTCACCTCCTTTACCACCCTAGGGTGTGGGCCAACATATTAACTTAAAAATCAATTGCAACCCTTTCTGTTGCAAATGTCTTGATTTGAATTCAGCTTGTTAGAAATGTGTGTGAAATGGTGTTGAACTCTTTGTTTTGTGTTTAGGTATTACCGAGGGGCAGTTGGTGCCCTGTTGGTTTACGATATTGCCAAACACCTGACCTACGAGAATGTGGAAAGATGGTTGAAAGAACTGAAGGATCACGCTGACAATAACATCGTCATCATGCTGGTTGGGAACAAGAGTGATCTGCGTCACCTCCGAGCTGTGCCTACAGATGAGGCGAAAGCTTTTGCAGGTTTGTGTTTCAGATCTGCCTTGGGGCTTTTCCAATTTAATGCCACAGTTTTATAAATTGATGGCCAGAAGAATAACAGATATTAGTAATGGATAGCTCTGAAGAAGTCATATGGACTCAAAACGTTAACTCTCTCTCTCCACAGATGCTGCCAAATCTGCTGAGTTTTCCCAGCATTCTCTGTTTTTATTTCAGATTTGCAGCATCTGCAGCATTTTTATTTTGTTCTATCAGAAATGGATATTCCTCCCGCTCTTTGCAGCGCTTGCGGTTTGTACATAGTTACTTTTCTGGTTAAGGGGCATCGCGCTTGAGCAGGAAGAAAGCTTGCAAAGGACTCTCAGAACTCCTACCCGACATTTTATAAAGCCAACTTTTATTTTGAAGACTTCACAAGTATTTTCCATTTCGGATCCCTTCTGCTCCGTGCTGGAATGGTGAGGGCCTGCCTCATAGTGAGCAGCCTGGAGCCCCCTGACATGGGTTAGATGTTGTGGGCTGCACCATATTCACCGTTCCTGAATCATTTTAGGCAGCTTTAGCCTGGCAAGGGGTCGGTCCAGTGACCCAACTGTGACATTGCCCACTGGGAATTAAGACCCACATGGTTATGAGGAGAAGCCAGGTTAGATGTTGGGGAAAATTAAACCTGTGACTATATTGCTTCCAGTTATAAATTCTATCCTTATGTTTGTATACTGCTTTGATTTTTAATTTAGGGAGCAAATAAAGAACAAAGAAAATTTCAGCTCAGGAACAGGCCCTTCGCTCCTCCAAGCCTGCGCCGACCATGCTGCCCGACTGAACTAAAACCCCCTATCCGGGGACTGTATCCCTCTACTCCCATCCTATTTATGTATTTGTCAAGACGCCCCTTAAATGTCATTATTGTATCTGCAAATTGGTCTAAACAATGAAACCAAGCATGACAAATGCCTTCTTCACCACTCTGTCCACCTGTGACTCCACTTTCAAGGAGCTATGAACCTGTACCCCTAGATCTCTTTCTTCTGTAACTCTCCCCAATGCCCTACCATTAACTGAGTAAATCCTGCCCTGGTTCGATCTACTAAAATGCATCACCTCGCACTTATCTAAATTAAACTCCATCTGCCATTCATCAACCCATTGGCCCAATTGATCAAGATCCCGTTGCAATCCAAGATAATCTTCTTCACTGTGTGTTTTGCCACCAATCTTGGTGTCATCTGCAAACTTACTAACCATGTCTCCTAAATTCTCATCCAAATCATTGATATAATTGACGAGTAACAGTGGGCCCAGCACCAATCCCTGAGGTACACCGCTGGTCACAGGCCTCCAGTTTGTAAAACAACTCTCTACAACCACCCTCTGTCTTCTGTCATCAAGCCAATTTTGTATCCAATTGGCTACCTCACCCTGGATCCCGTGAAATTTAATCTTGTGCAGCAACCTATGATGCGGTACCTCGTCAAAGACCTTGCTAAAGTCCATGTAGACAACATCAACTGCACTGCCCTCATCTACCTGAGTACAGCTGAGTCCACAAAAAGATCAGCCATGATCTTATTGAATGGCGGAGCAGGCTCGAGGGGCCAGATGGCCTACTCCTGCTCCTAATTATTATGTTCTTATGTACCACCTTGGTTACCCCTTCAAAAACTCAATGAAATTCATGAGACATGATTTTCCATTCTCAAAGCCATGCTGACTGTCCCTAATCAGTCCTTGCCTCTCTAAATGCCTTCGATCCTGTCTCTCAGAATACCTTCTATCAGCTTACCCACCACAGATGTGAGACTCACTGGCCTGTAGTTCCCAGGCTTTTCCCTGCAGCCCTTTTTAAACAAAGGCACAACATTTGCCACTCTCCAATTTTCAGGCACCTCACCTGTGACTATCAATGATTCAAATATCTCGGCGAGGGGACCCGCAATTTCCACCCGAGCCTCCCACAGTGTCCTGGGATACACTTCATCAGGTGAGGGTGTGGATGGGCCAGTCACTACGTGTTATTTTTGCTTGTGCGCCTCCAGCATCTGATCACTGTTGAGGATCCAGTGACCTGACTCCTGTCAGATATGGTGTACCAAGCCGGGGAGAGAGAATAAATCTCATCGTTTCGCTCCTGTGACTGACATTGATTTATTTTTTAAAGAAAAGCTGACGGGAGTGTTTTTGTTCCAGAAAAGAATGGATTGTCCTTCATTGAAACTTCAGCTTTAGACTCAACAAATGTCGAGACTGCATTCCAGACAATCCTCACAGGTACGTGGATCCGCTTCAAACATCGCTCTGAATCGAGGCTGCACTGATCGTTTCTTAAAAATGCTTCAATGTGGTATACATCTCTGACTTGATGTTTGAAAGTTGGACTAGATCTGATAGGGCGGCACAGCGGTTAGCACTGCTGCCTCACAGCGCCAGGGACCCGGGTTTGATTCCCGGCTTGGATCGCTGTCTGTGTGGAGTTTGCACATTCTCCCCGTGTCTGTGTGGGTTTGCTCCGGTTTCCTCCCACACTCCAAAGATGTGCAGGTTAGTTGGTTGACCATGCTAAATTGCCCCTTAGTGTCAGGGAGACTAGCTGTGCTAAATGCATGGGGATAGGGCCTGGGTGGGATTGTGGTCACTGCAGACTCGATGGGCCGAATGGCCTCCTTCTGCACTGTAGGATTCTATGTGACTCTATGTAACTGATCATTAACGCAATAAATTGTTTAAGTTATGCAGTTTATAGGTGGATGAGACTCTTCCATTATCCACCACAGAATAACGTGTCTTTTGCCGCTCAAGGCTCCTTTGCCCGTCAGTTTTGTCATTTGTGTGTGAACTTTCTGGTTAGGGTCAGCTAAGGATTAGACTGCTCTGTGCAGATTTCTGTTAACCTTCAGCTCAGACCCCTAAAAGGGATGACGATTTTAAAATCTTGCAGTTAATTTTTATAAATATTAAACTGGGAGTATTAATAAAACCATAGAAACGTTAGGGCACAGAAAGAGGTCTTTAAGCCCATCATGTCTGTGCTGGCTGGTTTAAAAACTAGCCGCCCATTCTAATCCCACCTTCCAGCACCTGGTCTGTAACCTTGCTGGTTCCAGCACTTCAAATGCAGATCCCACTGCCTTTTAAATAAGTTGAAGGTTTCTACCTCAACCGCCAATCCCGGCAGCAAATTCCAGCTGTAGCCTAACCAGTGTTTTATACAGTTCCATCGTTTTATCCCTGCTTTTGTATTCTATACTTTTCCCTATAAAGGAAAGCATTCTATATGCTTTCTTTACACCTCGTCCACCTGTCGTGCCACCTTCAGGGACCTGTGGCCATGCACTCTGAGGTGTCTCACTTCCTCAACATCTCCCAATATCCTCCTGTTTGTTGAGTTGGGTGGCACAGTGGTTAGCACTGCTGCCTCTCAGCGCCAGGGACCCTGGTTTGATTCCAGCCTCGGGTGACTGTCTGTGTGGAGTTTGCACGTTCTCCCCATGTCTGCGTGGGCATGGTCTGGCTGCTCCAGTTTCCTCCCACTGCCCAAAAATGTGCAGGTTGGATGGATTGGCCATGGTAAACTGTCCCTCAATGTCCAGGGACATGTAAGTTAGTTGGATTAGCCATGGTAAATGCATGGGGTTACAGTGACAGGGTAGGGGAGAAGGCCTGGGTAAGATGCTCTTTCAGAGAGTGGATGCAGACTCAATGTGCTGAATGGCCTCCTGTAGGGATTCTATGAGCATTCCCTTCCTTTGTTTGCCCTTCCCAATGAATTACCTCACACTTTCCCAGAGAGAATTTAATTTGCTACTTTTCTGTCCACTCAAGCAAACCATTGCTATCATTCTGGATCCACAGCTGTCCTCTTCACTGCTAATCATGCACCTGATTTTGTCATCTGCAACTTTCCCAATCGTGCCTCCCACATTTAAGTCCAAATAATATATACAACAAACAGCAGGGGACCCAACGCTGAGCCCTTTCCATTCTTAAAATCATCCATAGATCATTACCCTTTGTTTCCTGTCACTGAGCCTATTTTGGATCCAACTCGCCACGTTCCCTTCTATCCCACGGGTTTTTACTTTTCTGACCAGTCTGTTGAGTGAAACCTTGTCAAGTGCCTTCCTAAAATCCTGTAGACCACATCACTGCACCACCTTCATCAATCCTTATCACTTCCTCAAAACATTCTTCCAGCACGACTTACCCTTAAAACCACGCTCACTTATCCCTGATCACTCCATTCCTTTCTAAGTGATGGTTTATCCTCTCCGAATTGATACTAGTAATTTGCTCACTAAAGGTAGACTGACCTACCTATAAATATTTGGGCTATCTTGCTCACCCTTTTAAACAATGGTACAATGTTCACAGACTCCCAATCCTCTGGTAACCTGCCAGTAGCTAGTGAAGATTGAGAAATCCTTGGGGCATCTGCTGTTTCCTTCCTTTAACAGCCTGGGATACAATCCATCTGACCCTGGTGATTTAACCCCCTTCAAGGATGTCAGTACCCCCCTCTCTCCTTATGCTGATTGTATCTAATATTTCAAAGTCCTCCTTTTTGTGAAGGGTAGGTCATGCCTCACAAACCTTATTGAGTTCTTTGAGAAGGTGACCAAAGAGGTGGATGAGGGTAAAGCAGTTGATGTGGTGTATATGGATTTCAGCAAAGCGTTTGATAAGGTTCCCCATGGTAAGCTTTTGCAGAAAATACGGACACATGGGATTGAGGGTGATTTAGTGGTTTGGATCAGGAATTGGCTAGCTGTAAGAAAACAGAGGGTGGTGGTTGATGGGAAATATTCATCCTGGAGTTCAGTTACTAGTGGTGTACTGCAAGGATCTGTTTTGGGGCCACTGCTGTTTGTCATTTTTATTAATGACCTGGATGAGGGCGTGGAAGGATGGATTAGTAAATTTGCGGATGACACTAAAGTCGGTGGAGTTGTAGACAGTGCGGAGGGAAGTGGCAGGTTACAGAGGGACATAGATAAGCTGCAGAGCTGGGCTGAGAGGTGGCAAATGGAGTTTAATGTGGAAAAGTGTGAGGTGATTCACTTTGGAAGGAGTAACAGGAATACAGAGTACTGGGCTAATGGTAAGATACTTGGTAGTGTGGATGAACAGAGGGATCTGGGTGTCCATGTGCATAGATCCCTGAAAGTTGGCACCCAGGTTGATAGGGTTGTTAAGAAGGCGTACGGTGTGTTAGCTTTTATTGGTAGAGGGATTGAGTTTCGGAGCCAGGAGGTCATGCTGCAACTGTACAAAACTCTGGTGCGGCCGCATTTGGAGTATTGCGTACAGTTCTGGTCGCCGTATTATAGGAAAGATGTGGAAGTGTTGGAAAGGGTGCAGAGGAGATTTACCAGGATGTTGCCTGGTATGGTGGGAAAATCGTATGAGGAAAGGCTGAGGGGCTTGAGGCTGTTTTCGTTAGAGAGAAGAAGGTTAAGAGGTGACTTAATAGAGGCATACAAGATGATCAGAGGAGTAGATAGGGTGGATAGTGAGAGCCTTTTTCCTCGGATGGTGATGGCTAGCACGAGGGGACATAGCTTTAAATTGAGGGGTGAGAGATATAGGACAGATGTCAGAGGTAGGTTCTTTACTCAGAGAGTAGTAAGGGTGTGGAATGCCCTGCCTGCAGCAGTGGTGGACTCGTCAACGTTGAGAGCGTTCAAGTGGTTATTGGATAAATATATGGATGATGTTGGAATAGTGTAGATTAGAGGGGCTTTAGATTGGTTCCACTGGTCGGTGCAACATCGAGGGCCGAAGGGCCTGTGCTGCGCTGGAATGTTCTATGTTCCTCTTTAACTAGTATGTCTGCATCATCCCTTTCCTTTTGAAAACGGAAGCTAAATACTCAAAGAGCCCTGCCCACATCTTGTGCATCAATGCATAGGTTACTTTGTACGTCCCTGACGCCCCACCCTTTCTTTAGTTATCCTCTTGCCCTTAATGTACCGATAAAACATCTTTGGGTTTTCCTTGATTTTACCTGCCAATATTCTTTAATGTCCTCTTTGATGTCGAATGAAATTGTCTCCTTGCAGCCAATTCCCTTCCAGCTGAGGCACAGATAGCACAAACTAAATACAAAGATCCCATACCCTGCCTCAGCAATGTGCCTGAACATCCCTGCTGCACCAGGACAGTAATTCATGGCCTTTTAACAATGCAATCCTTTTTTAATAACTAACCAGTTACTAACCCAGAAAGTGTGGAATCCTATTCCTTCTGGTAAGAATTGTTGGAGATTTTAAAAGTGTACCATCGTTTCTTTCTTTTCCTTTCTCTCTCTCTCTCTCTCTTTCTCTCTCTCTCTCTCTCATTCCAATCTTTCCCTCCTGTTATTTCTTTCTGTGCCTGAATTGACTGACTTCACCTTTCTTGGTCCTTCCTCTTGATCTTTAAATCTCATTGGTTGAGAAGGGATCAACAGTCTGATATTCATCTGAGGCCCCGGTAGGCCTACACTGTTTTGTTCACATTTGCAACAGGTTAAAGTCCAAAAGGGTCTGAGCTGAAGTCTAATGAACCAGGAATGCTGTGAAATGCTCTGCTTCTCCAAATTTCTGCTGGGGTTTTTTTTTAAATCTTCTCGAGTCAAGGAGTTGGGGGAGGTAGAAAGTGCAAACTGTTTAGAGGAGATAACATTCTGCTGGAGTCAGTGTATGGATGACAGTACAAACTTTGCTTGTAGCTGTCTTCTAATTAAATCCCTTCTGAGCCAAACAATTACCGCGGCCTATTGTTCAAAAAGATAAGTGCAGATCCCATTATTCTCTTTGGGACTGGCATTCTTATTACTGGCAAGTCTTGGTTTATACACATACAAGTTTCTATTCTTGTGCCTTGGTTTAATTGGAATCTATCTTGCTACTTTATCAGGCATCTGTAACGAGTGTTCTTTGAAGTGTGGTCTTCACTGCCTCTAAACCTGAAATTGTTGACAATGCAAAACTAATTTACATTTGTTATAATCGATGTAAATTTACATGATTGCAACAAGAGAACAGACTCCAAATTAGGATCCAAAACATTAACTGAAGGCTTATAATTTTTTCATGATTGTGTTAAATCTTTTATTCCATCCCAGAAATTTACCGTATTGTGTCTCAGAAGCAAATGTCAGACAGACGTGAAAATGACATGTCGCCGAGTAACAATGTGGTGCCCATTCACATGCCTCCAACCACTGAAAACAAACCAAAGATGCAATGCTGTCAAAACATCTGAGATACAGAAGTCATTCTCCATTCCCCCACACTGTACCTGCGCACTGCTGACGGTTTATTCCTTTTGTTATGTAATTAAACATTTGCTGATTAATGTGGCAATTATCTTAAAGTTGTTACTGTCTTTATAAAACCTGACATATTGAGTTAATGTCAGCTACGGTGCATTTTTATATATAATATATATTCACAAGTAGTGGAAAATGGTTTTTAAAAGCCATTTTGTAAATGAGGCTATCATGTAAAGTAACGCTGTTTCAAAGTGGTGTTAACAATAGGGTAGATGGAAGAGCGCGCTCACAAGCCTTACTGTGGTGGGTGCTTTGAGATGGAAATGCTTGTTTGGATCAGGAATGGCTCATGAAGTGTGAACAACACAGATGGCATTTCTCGAGTCAACTCATCACTAATTTGCCTCTTTTCTTTGTCATGTTCCCTGGTATTGTATGTCACTGATGTTTTGTAAATTATTTGTATTTTATGCATGTACTATGATTATCTCCTTTTTTTCCCCAAAATTTTAGGTTGTAATGGTTTAAAATATATTCTGTGTACTTGAATCTTAATTAAAATGAAATGAAAGGGGATTTGCTTGGTTTTACTTCAATGCAAAGTGATGCCTTGGATTTGGATCCAGGTGACAGTAATTTCCCAATTCTGGACTCTAGCTCAGAATGCTGGGAGATGAATGTCTATCTCAGTAAATGGGCTCTGGAGGAAAAAAGTACATTTTGGATAATTCGTGTTTGTCATTATCCCAGCTCTGAAGTAAAGGTACTTTTAGTGAGGAATTTGCTGGCTGACCTTCAAAGTACACACTACTCACTGGGCCCGAATCATTAACCAGCGCAAGGAAATACCTTTTTTACCCTGTCCTCCCTCACTTTTACAGATATATCTATTCCTGATGGCAGTCCGATCACTGCACAATCCTAATGAAGATAGTATTTTCTCTGCTATAGGGCTGTTCTCCATACAGAGAGACAGAGGACAATTCTGGCAACTCTTTTCTTAATGGTGAGTTTGGAAGGAAAGGAATATCAGCACCAGGTATCAACTTGTTGATGCCACTCCAGTAGGACAGCAGCTGCTAAACAACAAAAGCAGCAGGTGCCCCAGCTAATCGATCAGGGCTAAACTCTGTTTACCTGACCACATACAGCTGAGATTAGTGGACAGCCCAGCAATGAACCGGAGAAGACTACATGAAGATATTCCTTCCCCTGCATTGACACCCTTCACCTTGAGCAGTCACAAAGAAAAATAGAAGGCAAAAAATAAATTGTGAAAGTAACATTTATTACAGTTCTTAAAAAGAGTATTGTCTATTTAGAAGCATTATCTATACTATGAAGCTATCACTATTGGGAGCTCACATGCTCCCTGTTACAGCAACAGATGTACACATTTCAGTTAAAGTGAAATATGGTGAAGCATATGGTTCTAGCTTCCACCTCTAAACAGTATAGATTATCTTCCTAATTGATGAGCTGTAGCTTCTCAATTTTAAACTAGTAAAAAAGAACACCATTGTTAATCCCCTTGGGTATCAAGATCACTGAGGTTCTTCCAGAACACAAACTGAGCCATTATAAATACATTCTGGAACGGCTCCAATGCTGTAACGTTTTAAGTTAAATTTTCCCGTTTGCTGCTCCTCGAAGATCATTTTACCCCATACCGGGTCATGTACTATTTCCTGGGGAAGGGAATGATACTTACCTTGGGTTTCTGTTATCAAATTGGCTGCTGGGATAATAACAACAGACTGGAAACCTCACTTGGAACTTATACTGCATCCTTACCCATCTTATTACATTTGAATCCTCTGGCTCAGATTACTGCCTTGTCAACTATCCATTGAATATAAACCACTTCATCCTGATGATTGGATCAGTGCTCCTTTATTCTGGAGTTGAATCTACAGTTTAATGACATAACAAAGGAAAATTCAACAAGGTAAAGTTACTTGTCCCCTGACTGCTCCTGGCACAGACCACCTTAATGAGCGTTCTACCCACTCTGATCTCCTATGCAAAAGCATTGCACGATTTCTCCTTAATACCCCAAATAATGAAATATCCATCCACACAAATCACCTATACATCTGTACACTGTGTGGTGTACATGGCATTTCCTGGACCTCAGCAGCACGTGAGTTGAAGAATGTGGTGTCTGTGACCTCGCAACTTTGATTTATTCTCCACCAGACATCTGTCCAGGGCTGTAGAGTTAATTAGCTATATCCATTGATTTTGCTTTTGTTAGAGAAAAGCTTGATTCCTTACTTAAAAATATTTAAGTCACTTCAGCCTGTAGGACTGTATGTAACGAGGTCTGTAAATCAGTTTTCACTTGATAGTGAAATTAGCATTACAACAGTGAAAACATTTAATACGAAGCCAAACGCTTATTTTTCAATAAACAAAGCAGTTAAATGACAATTATTGCAGCAGAATTCCTCTGTGTTGCGATAATCACTGCTATTCTCAGTCAAAAGTGACTGGTTTTCTTAATTCCATATGGCAATTAGTCCAGAAGTGATTTCCTTCTGAACCCCCACCCCCGCATCATTATTATTGCTGCTGCTTCCTTTCTCCCTGCATCTCATCTACTTCTGCTTGTAACTCCTCTCACCTGCTTTTGTTTCTTTCTCGAAGGGAAAATTTAATTCCGATTTTTTTTTTTTCCCCCTGCAGCTAATTGGTAGAATATTTTCTCAGCCTCAATAACAGTCAGGGAAAAATGTTCAAATGGCAGCCAGGTAATTATAAGCATAAAATGTGTCACACATTCTATCATACATCATAGGGTTAACATTAAATGGGAATGTTTTAATTATTGTAAAGCACACACTATAAACATTCTAATAAATAGGAAAATGTGAAATACAGAACTTGTGCAAAGAGTGTGGTGTTTCCTGTAGCAATCACTGAAATTAAATGCAGTACCACTGCCCTTTCAATCACATTATGCAATGCTCTTTCAGTTTGTAGTTCATTGTACAAATATACATCACAAAGCTAGCCAACAGCAAAATAAATTACTGACCCCCAGAATGAATAAAAACATAATCTTCACACATATATATTGTGAATGAAAAAGGATTTCCAAACTACCACTACCTTGGAACAGTGCAACTTGTAACATAGTTCATGCTGTCCTGTTCAGTTTCTACACACTATCAGGTTTTCCTCATTGGACATATTCTGAGTCTCTCAATCCCTATGGAATATCCTTTAGTAGCTATAATCATTCAAGTGGGGATGTTCCAGTGTTAGTTATCCATGTTACATGATTTAACTGGAATGATATTGCCGAGCTTTTCCAGTATTTTGTGATTGTGTTTCACATTCCAGCATCCGCAGTATTGTGCGTTTGTTATTAGGATACAGGACTTGTCAGGTTTCAATTTTAGGTCATTTTGGGTATGGAATGATCTCATTGCTCATAGCAGTTAGGATTTTGACATCAACACTAGAAGCTTTTCTCAAAGGATTTTTTTTACTGTCTGTGTGGAGTTTGCACTTTCTCCCCAGGTCTGCGTGGGTTTCCTCCCACAGTTCAAAGATGTGCGGGTTAGGTTGATTGGCCGTGCTAAATTGACCCTGGTGTCAGGGGGATTAGCAGGGTAAATGAAGGTTACAGGAATAGGGCCTGGGTGGGATTGTGGCCGGTACAACTCTATGGGCCGAATGGCCTCCTTCTGTATTGTAGGGATTCTATTCTATGAGTTACTGTGCAGTAGCTGTCCAATGCAGCAGTCTTCAATATCTATTAAAATGGAATTCTGATGGATTTCCATGCTAAGATTTAAGAAAGCTTGCACTTTAGTCTTGAGGCCATTCCCAATTTTAGCTTTCTCCATTGTTATGTTTCTCTGGTGTCCTCCTCCCCCGATGGCTCATCAACAAGCAACCTTGGCTGAGAAGTTGGGCTGTAAGGATCCTGGCCATGGCATTCTGAAACTAACCACTTAGAGATACAGAACACCATCTCACCATTCCTTGGAACTCCCTCTCTCCTCACTTCCACAGCAGTTGTAAGTGAGATCAGGAACTTCGTGTCTTGAGGAGCGAGTGCTAGGTCCTAATGCATGATGGGCAGTATATTGTTGACTCTGCTAGTGCTGCGTTTTACAACATCAAGGCCAAATTTAGATACTTTTCCATGATTATAAAGAGCAATTGCAAAACCTACTGCTGTGCCTCTGGGCTGCCCTTGATTATGAGGACTGGGGGATCAGCAGGATGGATTAAGTCCACCATCTATCCTACTGTTTAGTTAACTGAAGTGTGATTTAAGTAGAATTCCCTCAAATCCCTCACAGACAATCCTGGCAGATAAACCCATCCTCGAACGTACACCCATGCAGGTTAGCAAAGGTTGGAATTCCAATTTGGGTCTCCTTAGTGAGGCTTTGATACATCATAGCCAGAGACTTACTGATTTATTGTGCACCGTAAATGTTGCTTATCTTTCATCCTGCCCCTTCAGCCTAGATAATAATCATCTCACCTATAACCGCAATTTAACTAGGAAACAATTCCTGAAATTTTATACATTGTAAAATGATATAGGAACCTCACATTGCTTACTCTTTCAGTGTCCTAATAAATAATGACATCACCAATGCTTCATGCTGCAATGAAGAGATCTTTAGGGAACATTCTACTGATTTTCTATATACTACCTCTGTTGGTTTAAAATGTCTACTAGAGTGGTCATTGAAACTCTGGCCACTCATCACTAATTAAACTCATCACGTATTTCAGTAAGTCACCAGCATTTAGTAGCAATAAAGATTAAAGTCAAAGAAATATTTTGCCAGGTTGGTTTGTGTTCTTTCCCTTCCCCCAGTAATGAAATTGTTCCTCCGATGTAGCTGCCGCTTGGTTTAATCATCTCCCTGACACTCACAGTTACAGTTGAATAAACAAATTGACTGTTGGGTTTATCCTTGTTGAACTGGGTAGCGCAGACAAACCGGCTTGTTAGATAAAGAATCAATTTCCAAGTCTGGAATCGAGCCTCCTCGCTTCAATTTCATCATATGAAAGTACTTCTTTATATACCATGCAGCAAAGGAAATTCACACGAGGGAGGATGGCGGACTGACTGCCTGTCTGCAATGTCCATGTCCATGATTAAAATTCATTTTCAAGTCATCTTTAAGATTCAGCAAAAAGGGTGAAGAGATTGTCTGCCACCATTTCTTGTAAGCAACAGATTCAAAAGCAGTGTGTGAGTTGACCAAAGTCATGGTTTGATTGGCTTGTTATACTCTTTGTCATCTGGAACATGTGTTGGGCTGTGCCTCACGGGCAGCAAATCATAATGACTTGGGATGTGGCTGTTCTTCGGAAGGTCATACGGGTTCTGGCTGCAGCTTGGGGTGATTCCCTGACCTCCTTGAACTACACTTACTGTTGGCTCTAGAAAAAATAAAGAATAAAACACGTGTTAGATTCACTGAACTCAAATAAAACGGACTTCCTGCTGGTCTTTGGAAACTCCAAAACCATGTGTACCTGCTAAGTGAGAATAACAGACTCGATTTCCTCTCCACCTCCAGATCCATTCTACTCAGTTACTGTAAATTCAGAACCATTTAAAAGGCAGGTACAAGGAAAGGCTGCTTATCCTTTACCCTCACAAATGTCTTCATTTTCCCACATGGTCATTGCATTGGATCAATTTGACGAGAACAGCTGTCTAAATTGTCACAATTACACAAACAAATGAATATTCAAAATTAATTTTTGTTTGTCTGGACCACCGTGAGCAATTAACAGGTCTGAAACTTGGCAAAGAAGCTATGAGGCCGTGGACTCCTCCACAGCCTTCAGTACTGTACCCACTCTGCTCTCCTAATCAGCTGCTGAGATTTGCGGAAAAGCACCAGTGTAATTCGCACAGAGATTCTGCTGTATCTGAGTAACAGGATTTATAAACATCACATACATTTAAAGATTGGAAAACACACAATCGACAAACCCTCAGAGTGCGATAAAAATTGACAAGAAAGGCACCGAGAGCCAGCAAGTTGAATCTCTGCCTCTTTTCACTGACATTTTCAACTGGGAAAAGATCAGGAAAAGTTGGCCCTTGTCTGTTGGACACTCTGCCGCTCTCCTGATCTAAAGCTAAATATCAGAGCTACAAGGATAGCAAAGTCTACCAGAGACTGGAGAGGTGGGCGGCTAATTCTGCTGTTGGCTTAAGGAGCTGGTAAAAATTCAACAAGAACATTCACTACATTTTGACTCGTTCAAAACAAAGCCCCGAACTCCCATGAAACTCCACATGAAACAAGAGGTGCCAAAATGGGAGTGAAGGCAGAAGTTTTGTTGGAACCATTGTAAATGTGGGGTTAGTGGGAACATGGGGTTAGTGGGAGTGGGAATAATTGAAGTCCAATTGTAATATATCATCCTGTGTACAATAACTTTAAAACTTTAAGAATGTTGACAAGAATCCTTGCTAATTATTTTAGATGGTTTCTAATAATTCTATCTCTTCCAGAAAAGCACTTGCCAACTTCGTAGATGTTTTTGTTTGTGGAGGTCTCGGTCTCCGTGTAGGGGGGATCCCTGTGAACTGGGGACTTCATCTCCACGTAGCTGCTTTCAGAATGTTTGCAGGTTAACATTGGCGGGTCTTTAATGGTAGCGTATGGGTTCTCACTGCTGTATAACGAACATGTGCTGGAACTGCACACTGAGCCCTTCACATAATCTGACAAAAAAACCAAAAATGAAATTAGAGATGTCATTTGCCTTTTATAAGGACAGAACCTCTAAATCTCCTTAGGGACATCCCAGTCCAGTGTGATGGGAGCACTGTGAAACTTTAGGGCTCCTTCAATACATTGTCCAGTTTAGAAAAGGATATTATCCCCAGAAGTATATCCATTCAGCAAGAATTCTTGACCATTATAATAGTCTGTACTGTGTAGCGCATGACTAATGTACAGAGAATATAAATCACTTTTGCTGTGACGCAGATGCAACTATAACACTCTCTGGCATTACCTGTGCTTTTTATTGTTAAACAGATGAGATAAACCCCACATGTCCCACACAGCTCACTTTAACACTGTGATACATTCTTCCCATCTCTCTATTGCACACTATATATACATGGTGTGTTTTCTCCCTGCACACTAATAACCCAACTCTCACTCTCTCCCTAGCTGGTCTACTCAGAAGCTCTGGAATATTGAGCTTCCTAAAAAGTCTCCAAGACAAAACTGAATATTTTCCGAGATTACAGTAAATTCAACCTGAATTCACTGTGCTTCTAAGATGCAGAGACTCACAGCTATAGTTTATTTATTAGTGTCACTAGTCAGCTTGCATTAACACTGCAATGAAGTTACTGTGAAAATCCCCTAGTTGCCACACTCCGGCACCTGTTTGGGTACACCAAGGGAGAATTTAGCACGGCCAATGCACCCTAACCAGCATGTCTTTCAGACTCTGTTTTGGTTTCTACTGATTGCTAGTCATCAACTCCACTAATATGCACAGGTATGTCATGGAAGCAGCGTGAACGTTTGGACCTCCTTTGATACATTGTCCAGTTTCCATTTTACAAAAGAATATCACCAGAAGCAAGTGTATCCATTCAGTAAGAATCCTCACGCAGTATTACACAGCCTGCTCTATACTGTCCAGCAGCACACGTGTGGGAAGGGCCTCAATAATTTTAGAAGTCCAGAATAAACCTTTATTTTAGAACGTGTTCTCCGCTTGTAAGTTTAGCACAGCTCATGTTCTATTGTATTACAAAAGGATTTATTTTAAGAATGATTTGCCCCTTTATGGCGAAGTTTTCTTGCAATCTCCAACACGACCAGGGTTCTGCTAATGGTATAAACAAAACTGCTGATTGGCTTTCCATTTCCACTTATGAAGGGAGGGTTTGTATTCAGGAGACTTTGCACCTCGCTCAAGGCACAGCCTCGCTGCAGATGTTTGATCACCAGTCAAACATGGTCCTTCTCCAGTACACTGCCCAGACAGAAGACTGCATCATTTCAGGCTTATTTCCTGTCCAAGTTCATGCAGTCTTTTGCACTTAATTAAAGAGTGTAAAAGAGATGAGTCTGCAAATACAATAATAAATGCAAAATCTGAGGCTTATCTTGACATCCCGTTAGTCCTGTTAGTTCAGGAAGACCCAAGTTACCAATCCAAGCATCTGAACTTCTTTATATGCAACACACATCACAAACCAATAAACACGCTTGGCAGCAGCCACAGCAAGTTTCTTTCTAGAAAAATAACGAATCGTCCTTTCTGGAAGTTTCCATTGCAGCTCCCCCATGGAAACACTCCCCTGATATAACTGCAGAAAATGCAGATTAACTGAAAGGGATATTTATTTGTATAAATATTGAACAGTGAAAGCAATAAGCAGAACCTGAACAGAGAGAGAAATCGCCAATTGCTGCCCCCATCAAACAATGAGAACCAGGAATTAGCACCAGGCTCCAGAACCGTCTGAACCTTCAGAAAAACAAAATGCATTCAAAACCTTAGAGGGAGGATCATATTGTTAATGGTAGAGTTAAAAGTAGCCAACAATGTCTTATGTTGCAAAACTTTAGTCTGTGGCAGTGATGGAGTTTTAGCCATTACACTCGTATTTTGGGCGGAACTCTGCTGTTGTATCTCCTCTCGCTCACTCACAAACTCATACATCTCGTTGTGAGACCAGGAGGCTGCTGCTGGATGGTGAGAACAGAGTTTGCAATGTAAATACCAGGGCCCGGCTCACAGAATTCAGATGGATTCATCTCCTGAGCCTTTTCTCTCCAGCTCTCAGCCTGTGTCCCTCCACCCCCAGGAGATGAAGTCTTGCTGGATGTGGTTTCAACAGCTGCAAATCACCTGGGCTACCTCACCTGAGGCAACGTGCTCTGGGGGAGACTGGATAGCAAGTGTGTGGCAAACACTTCAACTGTGGAGAGCATCACAGCTGAAGCAGATCCCATCCTCACCTGGTTTATCTGAGGATTTTACAGCAGTGATCACAGGAAGGTGATCGGGAGCAGAGAGCCCAGTCCACAATGCAAACAAGTTTCAACACTTACACTGTTGCATTTACAACACTTGTCACCCCACATGCTGAGATCAGCACAGAGCTTATATCAGAACTGGGTCCATCTGGTGGGGCCCTAAGAGAAAAGGTTAGCACATTGACCTGTACTCTACAATGGGAGGAAAAACTGCAAACTCTGGAAAACTGATGTAAAAACAGAACAATTGTGTATGTACTATACTTAAAAAGAACACATTTGCAGGGTCATGAGGAAAGGCTAGAGTGTCGGACTACATTGGATAGATCTTCCAAAGAGCCAGCACTGGCCTGAAGGGCCAAATGGCCTCCCTCTTTACTGTGACAGTCCATGTTTCTAAAAGATACAGCAGGACGGGGAGCATCTGTAAAGAGAGAATACGAGTTATGGCATTTCATGTGTGTAACCCTTCATCAGAACACCACCAAGGGGAGAATCTGAAACATCACGATGCTGTGTGGCACACTGTAGTAACCTGGTAAATGGAGATTCCACAGCAAGAGTCAGCAACCGAACATTTGCTGGACAAACGATACAAGACTGGCTTACAGAGTACAGTTTGTTACATAGATACACTGTAGGAGTTAGGACTGGAGGAGAACATTGGATGAGTAACCTGTTGACAAGTTATTTGACATTTACACTGCTCTGATCAGCAAAAGATGAATTGATATGCGACCATTTAGACCTTGGCGTACTGAAGGGTGAAACCATCACAGAGGCATCCACTCTCGATTGAGAAATCAGAACAAACAGTGGTCTCGGAACAAGGATAAAAAAACCAAATGGGAAATGTGGGAGTATACAACACGCACAAAATGGGGAAGAAAAGGAGACAGGGAGTGGATGACAGGAGAGACACGAACAATGATAATAGGAACACAGAAAATAAAGAATGTGTGTGGGCAGCTGGAGGGGCAGCTTGGTTAATCATTGATGGGATTAGCACGTTAGAGGGGGATGGGCCAAGTTCAGGAAACCAGAACGTAGAAGCAGTTTAGGTTGAGATGAGAAATGATAAAGGCAAGAAGCCAATTGTGGGAGTGACGTACAGGCCCCCTAAAGGTAGGACCGAGTATAAGGGATAATAGAAGTTTTGTGCGAAAGGTACGGGGATAATCATGGGAGAATTTTAATCTACATATAGATCGAAAAATCAGATGGGTAAAGGAAGTGTAGATGAGTTCATAGAATGTTTTTGGGATAGTTTCTTAGAAGAGCACCTTCTGCAGTCAACCAGAGGGCAGGATGTACAACCTGGTATTGTGCAATGAGGTACAATTGATTGATAACCTCTTGGTGAAGGCACACGTAGGTAGCAGTGATCATTCAGTTTGAGGGAGAGAACAGTGTGTCCAAGACTAGTATTTTAAATTTAAATAAGGATAATTATGAGGGCATGAAAACAGAACCAGCTAAAGTGAACTGGCAAATGTGCTTAAGGGATCAATCAACATCTGTTCAGTGGCAGATATTTAAAGGGATATTTCAGAATACACAGAATAGACACATTCCAATCAGAAAAACTCTAAGGGGAAGACTCTTCATCCGTGGTTAACCAAAAAGGTTTACGACAGTATTAAACTTAAAGAAAAAGCATACAGTTGTGCAAGGATGAGTGACAGGTCAGAAGAACATAAAGAACATCAAAGAATGACAAAAAAATTGATAAGGAGGAAAAAATTAGAGAATGAGAGAAAGCTAGCCAGTAATAAGAAGACAGAGTTTCTACAGATATTTAAATAAGAAAAGAGTTAACAAAATATCTGAGAAGCTGGTAATGGAAGGTGGGACTCTGGCGGATGAATTATACGGGTATTTTGTATCAGTCTTCACTGTAGCAGACACAAGTAACATCCCAGAAATAGTTTAAAGCAGGAAATAAAAAGGAGGGAGGAACTCAGGAAAATTACAATCACCAGGGGAGAGGTACTGAGCACATTGTTGGGTCTGCGAGCTGATTAATCCCCGGGTCCGGATAGACTTCACCCTGAGGTCTTGAAAGAAGTGACTAGCGAGATAGCTGATACATTGGTTTTAACTTCCCAAAATTCCCTAGATTCGTGGAAGGTTCCAATATTTTGGAAGATAGCAAACATTACTCCTTTATTCTTCATTATTTATCCTATTTTAAAATCCTTTCATGACTTGGATGAACAAAGTGAATTGCCAAGTGGATGACATAAAAAAGATGGGAAGGCAAGTGGTGCAGAGTCCGCAGAGTGATACAGACAGGTTAAATGAGTGGGCAAAAACTTGACAGTATAATGCAGGAAAATGAGAAGTTCTGCACTTTGGCAGGAAGAATAAAGGAGCTGAATATTATTTAAATGGAGAAAGACTGCAGAAAGCTGCGGCACCGAGGGATTTGGGGGTCCTCGTGCATAAATCACAAAAAGCTGACATGCAAGTTCAGTGTGGTGAAGGCAAATGGAATGTTGGCCTTTATTGCAAAAGAAAAGGAATATAAAAATAGTGACGTATTTCTAAAATTATACAAGGCGCTAGTTAGACCACACCGGGAATACTGAGAACAGTTTTGGTCCCATTATCTAAGGAAAGATATACTGGCATTGGAGGCAGTCCAGAGAAGGTTCACTGGGTTGATCCTGGGTATGGAGGAGTACAGGCCCAACCTACTCAACCTTATGAGGACAGGCTGAGTGGGTTGGGCCTGTACTCACTGGAGTTTAGAAGAATGAGAGGCGGCCTTATTGAGACAGATAGGATTCTCAGGGGCTTGACAGGGTCGATACTGAGAGGTTGTTTCCCCTTGTGGGAGAGTCTGGGACCAGAGGGCACGGTGGCACAGTAGTTAGCACTGCTGCCTCACAGCGCCAGGGACCCGATTCATTTTGGCCTCTGTGTGGAGTTTGCACTTTCTCCCTGTGTCTGCGTGGGGCATGGTCTGGGTGCTCCGGTTTCCCCCCACAGTCCAAAGATGCGCAGGTTAGGTGGATTGGCCATGCTAAATTGACCCTTGTATCAGGGGGATTAGCAGGGTAAATGTGTGGGGTTACGAGGATAGGGCCTGGGTGGGATGTGGTTGGTACAGACTTGATGGGCCGAATGGCCTCCTTCTGTGCTATAGGAATTCTATGGTTTGGCAGGAAGAATAAAAAATCTTTGTCTAAATTGAGAGAGACTGCAGAGCTCCGAGGTGCAGAGGGATCAGGGTGTCCTAGTGAATTAATGACGAAAGGCCGGTGTACAGGTCCAGGAAGAAAGTAGGAAAGCTAAGAGAATGTTATTGCTTATTGTGAGGGGAATTGATTACAAAAGTAGATGCTATAAAAGTTATGCTTCAGTTGTACAGGGCATTGGTGAGACCACATCTGGAGTGTTGGTCGCCTTATTTAAGGGGAGATATAAAAGTGTTAGAAGCAGTTTAGTGACTCTACAACCAGGAGTTGGTGGTTTGTCTTATGAGGAAAGGTCAGAGAGTTTAGCTTTGTATCCACTGGAGTTTAGCAGAGTAAGAGGTGACTTGAATCCTGAGGGGGTATTGACAGGGTGGCTGTGGAGAGGATATTTCCTCTTGTCAGAGAGTCAAGAACTAGGGGTCACTTTAAAAATAAGAGGTCACTCATTTAAGACTGAGATGAGGAGAATTGTTTCTCTCAGAGGATCGTGACTCTCTGGAACTTTGCTTCCACTGCCTTTTGAGGAAGAGAGTCTTTGAATATTTTTAAGGCAGAGCTTGATAGCTTCTTAATTAACAAGGGGTGAAAGGTTATCGGGGTAGACAGGAATGTGGGCGAGGGGTTACTATCAGATCAACCAGGATCTTATTGAATGGTGCAGCAGGCTCGAGGGGCCGAGTGGCCTTCCCCTCCTAATCCATCTGTTCATATGAAAGAGAAGTGATGTAAGAGACTGGGATGAAATATTGGAACTGGAAAGAAATCACAAAATGAGAGTTATGCAGCAGAAGATGAAATCTTTACCAGAGATAAAAATAACAACAGAGAGAGGGTTCATAAAAAGCAAATATAGCAAAATATTTGTGAAAGGGATGCAGTAGCACAAGGATGGACAGAATATTTGTGAGCTGCACAATAATCCAAATCAAGGGAATCGTCAAAATAAAAGTACAAATGGGAGAGAGAACGAGTGTGGGGAAAGAGAGAGAGAGAGAGAGAGTGTGTGAGGGAGAGAGAGATAGTGTGAGGGAGGGGGAGAGGGAGATAGTGTTGGGGGGGAGAGGGAGAAAGAGAGAGATCGAGATTCAAGACATAGATGTAAATGGAAGGAGAAAGAGTGAGAGAGAGTGTGAGGAGGGAGAGAGAGAGTGTGATGGGGAGAGAGAGAGAGAGAGAGATAGTGTGCTTGTGAGGAGGAAAGAGAGAGAGCATGTGTGAGGGGAAGAGAGAAAGTGTGTGCGTGAGGGGGCGAGAGAGATAGGAAGGGGGAGAGTGTGTGCACAAGTCTGGCTCACTCCCAGTCTCGGGAATCTCACTCACTCTTAACCCCACCCACCAACAGGTATTCCCATAGTGGGTGTGTGTGTGAGCACCCTGAGGCAGGAGACAGACAGACAGACACAGATACAGACAGACAGACAGACAGACACTAATACTCATCTTTATTCATTACTCATTTTCAAACATCAGTTCATTGTTTTGATTTTGTTGTTTTCCGATCAGCTTCTTTAAATACCTCCTTTTTTAATGTTTAATGTTGCGCTAAATTTTCTCTTTCTGAAATTTGCTCATCAACCCCTCGAACGAGAAAACGTGGCTCCCCCACTCCCCCCCACACCCCCCCTCCCCGCCCCCACCCCCACACGGAATGTTTGGAGCAGGCAGGTTTATAAATAAATACTTAATAAGTAATTTCATTAAAATGATTTTGAAAATCACAATGGAAAGAAAGAACACGTGTGAAGCAGAAATTGGTGAAATTCAGTCTGGATTTAGACCCGGAGCAGGAACAGGGGATGGAATATTTAAACAAACAGCAATTTTCAATAAATATCTAGAAGTGAACACAAATATTTACATTGGCATCATAGAGTGCAAAAACATCCAAATGTTTAACACCAAAAGCTAACAGGCATGTTGCTGAAATGTGACATTGACAGTACAGATGTGAGATTTATCTAGTGCCTGTATTGGGACCAAATAGCAAACATCAGGATTGAAGATGGACAATCAGATACGTTTCAAGTGAAGAGTACAGCAATGCTGTGTACAGTTGCCAAAATTATTCAACCTGTACACAGAACAAGTATTCGGAGTATTAGATGTACATCCAGGGAAAGAAATTGGAGGTAAACACAGATTTATGATACTCTGACGACACAGCACCACTCGCAGAATCAGAGGAGGCCTAACAAAATATCGTGAATCAAGTAAAATCTAGGAGTTTAGAATATGGATTGAATATAAACGTCAAAAACACAAAAACAATTGTAGCTCAAAGGAATAGTTTAGAACAAATCAGAATGAAGACTGACAGGGATGGTGTCACAATGGAACAAGTAGATACATTTGTTTGTTTAAGGCACAGGATACTAGAATCAAACCAACTCTCCTTGACATTCAATGGCATCACCATCTCTGGATCCCCCACTATCAACACCCTGGAGGTTACCAGCAACCAGCAACCAAACTGGGCCAGCCATATGAATACTGTGGCTACAAGAGCAGATCAGAGGCTGGGAATCCTGCAACAAGTAACTCATGTCCTAACACTTCAAAGCCTATCCACCATTCACAAGTTTCAAGGCAGGAGTATGATGGAATACTCTCCACTTGCCTGGATGAATGCAGCTCCAACAAAACTCTTAAAGCTCAACACCATCCAGCACAAAGCAGCCTGCTTGATTAGTATCCCCATCCATGACCTTAAACACTCTCTTTCTCTACCACTAATGCACAGTGACAGCAGTGTGTACCATCTACAAGATGCACTGCTGCAACTTGCCAAGGTTTTGTCAATAGCACCTTCCAACATGTGACTTCTACCACCTAGAAGGGCAAGGGCAGCAGATACATGGGAACACCACCATCTGGAAGTTCGCACTAAGCCATCATTCAGACCTGGAAATATATTGCCATTCCTTCACTGTCGCTGGATCAAAATCCTGGAATTCCCTCTCCAACAGCACCGTGGGTGTACCTACACCACACGGACTGCAGCGGTTCAAGAAGGCAGCTCACCACTGCCTCCTCAGGGGTAATTAAGGATGAGTTAAAAATGCTGGCCTGATGCTCACATCCTGTGGAAGAATTTTTAAAAAATAGCAGACGTGATGCCCAAGTCAGAAGAGGGATAGAGACAGCCAGCAGTGATTCTGTGAAGATGAAAGATGTGTTAACAACAAGAAAACTTAAGCTTGTAACAAGGAGAAAAGTTCCTAAGATGCTCCATTCTATCCACTTTCTTGTCTGCCTCAGAAACCTGGATAATAAATAAAGATCTCTGCAAGAAAATAGAGGTTTGAAATGTGGATGCTGAGACGCATGATAAAAATTCCACATGCAGAACATAAGACCAATGAAGAGGTGCTTGAAATTGCACGAGGAACAAGAACTCTAAGAAGTGACATTCAGAAAAGAAATTATCACCATTCTAGCCATTTAATCAGAGCTGAAAAGTTAGAGAGATCTCTCCCAGACGGAAAGTGGATGCAGCAGGAAGAGGGTTGGACCCAGGAGTATCTGGATGCCAGATGTCACAGAGCAGTTACAGACCAGCAGAGAGGGAGAGATCGGAGATCATTGCAGGTGCTGGAGACTGAAATCACCAAGAGTGAATTCAGCAAACGGGGAGTTGGATTTAATCGCCGGAATTTTATCGCCATGCCCGCCACGGGAATCAGAGCGAGCGAGGGGCGGAGCATGGGAAGGTCCATTGACCTTGGACGGGAATTTACTGTTTCGGGGCGAGCGAGGCCATAAAATCCCATCAATAAATTCGATTTTCTTTGACAAAAAGCGCAAAGATTTTGGAGAATTATCGAGGTTTGGAGAGGGAGGACAGGAGGAGGTGAATTTAATGAGCTGAAAAACAGATTTTTAGCCATGAGTATTAAGGGGAACATTCGAATGAATTTTGGTGGAGTTTTGTCAAATTGGTCTGTAGAAACAAAACAGACTAAAGCAGATAATCCAGAGAAACCTACGAGAAAGTTGATGCCAAAACATTGAAGGTATTCAAGAAGCGGCTGGATATAGCACTTGGGACGAATAGGATCAGAGGTTATGGGGAGAAAGCAGGATTAGACTATTGAGTTGGATGATCAGCCATGATGGTGATGAATGGCGGAGCAGGCTTGAAGGGACGAATGGCCTCCACCTGCTCCTATCTTCTATATTTCTATGTTTAATGAGCACACCACCTATCGAGTGAAAGATGCTGCAGGAAGTGAGAGAGAAACTGGAATTGGGTGAGAATTAGGAAGAGGTGAAACTTGAATTTCAGTGAGAAACAGGAGACTGCAGGCGAAAGTTGAGGTTTTGGACCTCAGACGGAGACCTGTTTCCACAGTCAATAGAAATGTGAAGACATAGCAATAGGAGCGCTGTAGGGTAGGACACAATGTTATTCACCCTTTCAGCTATAAGACCATTAGGCATAGGAGCAGAATTAGGCCACTCGACCCGCCATTCAATCATAGCTGATATTTTTCTCATCCCCATTCTTCTGCCTTTTCCCCATAACCCCTGATCCCCTTATTAATCAAGAACCTATCTATCTCTGTCTTAAAGACACTCAATGACCCAACCTCCACAGCCTTCTGTGGCAAAGAGTTCCACAGATTCACCACTCTCTGGCTGAAGAAATTCCTCCTCATCTCTGTTTTAAAAGATCGTCCCTTCAGCCTGAGGTTGTGCCCTCTGGTTCCAGTTTTTCCTATTAGGAGAAACATCCTCTCCATGTCCACTCTATCCAGGTCTCGCAGTATCCTGTAAGTTTCAATAAGATCCCCCCTCATCCTTCTAAACTCCAACAAGTTCAGACCCAGAGTCCTCAACCGTTCCTCATACGACAAACTCTTCATTCCAGGGATCATTCTTCTGAACCTCCTCTGGACCCTTTCCAAGGCCAGCACATCCTTCCTTAGATACGGGGCTCAAAATTGCTCACAATACTCCAAATGGGATCTGACCAGAGCCTTATACAGCCTCAGAAGTACATCCCTGCTCTTGTATTCTGACCCTCTCGACATGAATGCTAACATTGCATTTCCCTTCCTAACTGCCAACTGAACCTGCACGTGAACCTCAAGGGAATCTTGAACAATGATTCCCAAGTCCCTTTGTGTTTCTGATTTCTTAAGCATTTCCCCATTTAGAAAATAGTCTATGGGCCGATTTTACCATTACGTGGTAAAGTCGGGTGTGAGGCCATTAACGTGATCAGCGCCCGCGTCCACGCAGATTGCCACTTTACCGAAATCCGGGAATGGGCGCAACGGCGATTTAAATGTATTTGCATGCATTTAAATTGAATTAATGAACTGCCCACCCAACTTTATCAACATTTCCCCCTTTACCACTGCGTTTGCCAATCCGGAAACGCGCCGTAATGGACCTGCTGAATAAAAGTCTGAATTGGGCGTTCTAGCTGCTGAAGAGCGCGTTCCAAACTTCCAACGGCTCCCTGACTCAGATCAGTGGTGGGGGGAGGAGGGAGGCGGGTCAGATGTTTCTCCGAGGGGGAGGGGGAGGCGAGTGAGACCAGATTATGGTCTGGAAGTGGGGGGGGGGGGGGGGGGGGGGGGAGGTGGTAAGTGAGGCCAGATCGTTGTCTGGAGGCGGGGGGGGGGGGGGGGGTGCAGCTGGATCTCTGGTGGGGGGGGGGGGGAGATGGCTCTCTGGTGGGGGGGCAGATGGATCTCTGGTGGGGGCGTGGGGGGCAGGGTGGTCCACTGCCACTCTGCAGGCGATTGGTGGGGGGGGGGGGGGGCAGGGGTGGCGATCGGTCTGTGTAGCGGGGGTGTTGATAATGGGGACAGTGATGTGTGTGGGTAGTGGAGGGGTGGATAAGGGGGACAGTGATGTGTGTGAGTAGTGGGGGGGGGGTGGATAAGGGGGACAGAGATGTGTGTGGGTAGTGGGGGGGGGGGTGGATAAGGGGGACAGTGTTGTGTGTGTGCACCATCGCTCCCGCTTGTCGCTCCCGGGCCGCTTTCTCCGCTTTCTGCGGCCCGGGAGCAATCTGAAACGGGTGTGCATTTTCGAATTTTTTCCAACTGCACATGCGCAGTTCAGAGTTCCGATCGTTTCGGCCGCGCTAAGCCCCACCCACAGCGTGAATGGGAGTGGAGATGGCTGAGTGCGTATGGGGGCGCCAGAAAGCAGCTTTCCAAGTCGGATCTGCATTACGCCCAGATTCAGCACTTAGAATGAAAATGGTAAAATCGGGCCCCGTCTCCATTCCTCCTTCTAAAGTGCATAACCTCACACTTTTCCACATTGTATTCCATCTGCCACTTCTTTGCCCATTCTCCTAACCTGTCCAAGTCCTTCTGCAGCCCCCCTGCTTCCTCAATACTACCTGTCCCTCTACATATCTTTGTATCATCTGCAAACTTAGCAACAGTGCCTTCAGTTCCTTCCTCCAAATCGTTAATGTATATTGTGAAAAGTTGTGGTTCCAGCACCGACCCCTGAGGCACACCACTAGTCACCGGCTGCCATCCTGGAAAAGACCCCTTTATCCCCACTCTCTGCCTTCTGCCAGTCAGCCAATCCTCTATCCATGCCAGAATCTTACCCTTAACACCATGGGCTCTTAACGTATTTAACAGTCTCCTAGGCGGCACCTTGTCAAAGGCCTTTTGGAAATCTAAACAAATCACGTCCACTGGTTCTCCTTTATCTAACTTCCTTGTTACCTCCTCAAAGAACCCTAACAGATTTGTCAGACATGACCTCCCCTTGACAAAGCCGTGCTGACTCAGTCCTACTTTATCATGCACTTCCAAGTACTCTGTGATCTCATCTTTAGTAATGGACTCTAAAATCTTGCCAATGACCGAAGTCAGGCTAACCGGCCTATAATTTCCTGCCTGCTGCCTCCCTCCCTTCTTAAACAGTGGTGTTACATTCGCTACATTCCAGTCCTCTTGGACGCTTCCTGCCTCCAGTGAAGCCTGGAAGATCACCCCCAATGCCTCCACAATTTCCTCAGCTATCTCTTTTAGAACCCTGGGGTGTAGTCCATCCGGTCCAGGTGATTTATCCACCTTCAGACATTTCAGTTTCCCCAGAACCTTCTCCTTAGTGATGGCCACTACACTCACCTGTGCCCCCTGACTCTCCTGGAGCTCTGGCATCCCACTGGCGTCTTCCACCGTGAAGACTGATGCAAAGTAACTATTCAGTTCCTCTGCCATTGCTTTGTTTCCTATTGTTACTTCTCCTGTCTCATTTTCCAGTGGTCCAATGGCTATTCTTGCCTCTCTCTTGCCTTTTATATATTGAAAAAACCCCTTCCTATCTTCTTTTATATTACTTAGCTAGCTTACACTCATATTTCATCTTCTCCCCCATTATTGCTTTTTTAGTTGTCCTCTGCTCACTTTTAAAGGCTTCCCAATCCACTGGCTTCCCTCTAATCCTCGCCACTTTGTATGCTTTTTCTTTTGCTTTTATGCTGTCCTTGACTCCCCTCGTCAGCTATGGATGCCTCGTCCTCCCCTTAGCATGTTTCCTCCTCCTTGGGATGAATTTCTGTTGTGCCTCCCGAATAACCCCCAAAAACTCCTGCCATTGCTGTTCCACTGCCTTCTCTGCTAGGCTCCCTTTCCAATCAACTCTGGCCAGCTCCTCTCTCATCTCTTTGTAGTTACCTTTATTTAATTGTAATACCATTACATCTGATTCCAGCTTCTCCCTCTCAAACTGCAGGGTAAATTCTATCAAAGAACAAAGAACAATACAGCACAGGAACAGGCCCTTCGGCCCTCCAAGCCCGCGCCGCTCCCCGGTCCAGGATTGAATCCTGAATCCAGGATCCCCACCCAATTTTCCAGCCTATCTACATACCAATATCCTATCCACCGAGCTGTCCCTCACAGCTACGATGCTTTGTTCATTACAACCTATTAACTTACCCCCACCCCCCCATTCCAGACCATGTGATCTCCAGGGAGAGGCGAAAACCCAGAGTGAAAAACCCCAGGGCCAATATGGGGAAAAAAAAATCTGGGAAATTCCTCTCCGACCCCCTGAGGCGATCGAAACGAGTCCAGGAGATCACAATGGCCCCGATCGGAAAATGCTTCCCAACCCTAGTCATTTCCACTCCCACGAACACCATATGAATCCCCTGCCCCCGAGACAGGTTCCCAACTATCCGCAGTCTCACTCTGTACTGGCACCAGCAAGATGATCGTAGAATGAAGCCTTGAAACGAGAAACCATCATATTGTGGTCACTGCTCCCTAAGGGTTCCTTCACCTTAAGTTCCCTAATCTGCCTCATTGCACATCACCAAATCCAGAATTGCCTGTTTCCTAGTAGGCTCTGTCAAAAGCTGCTCCAAAAAAACCATGTCTTAGACATTCCACAAATTCCTTTTCTTGGGATCCGCTCCCTATCTGATTTCCCCAGTCTACCTGCATGTTGAAGTCCCCCAATGATTATGGTAATAGTGCCCTTTTTATACGCCTTTTCTATCTCCCGATATAGATGTAAACACATAATCCAGACAGGCGCACCCAACACAGTGTTAACTATCAGAGTGTTGCATTGTTGGACGTGCTATCTGTCAGATAATAGGTTAAACCGAGGATCCGTCCACCTTCTCAGGTAGACATGGAATTATCTGGCACTAATTTTATCCAATACTATACCTAAAAGAAAATCAATTATTTAGTAAGCAATTTCATTGCTGTTAATGGGATCTTGTTGTGCGCAAAGTGTTTTCCTGTATCACAACAGAGCTAACTTTTCAAAAGTCATTCACTGGCTGTAATGTGTGTTGGACATTTCGAAGGCATGGAGACGCTATATAAATTCAAACTTCTCTTTCTTTCTGGGATCCGAGCTTGAACCTGGTAATTGGCGAGACAAATTTCTCACCTCAGAACTTGCTCCTGGAGTCTTCTCGATGAGTAGAATTTGGAACGAGTTCCTAAGCGACACAAATCTGAATGAAAACTAACTTTAATTTGACGGTTAGCTCCTCATTGTCTATGTAATGCTGACAAGGCACCAGCATCCACATGATAGATGGAAACATTTCCCAATTCAGTGTGAGCTGGGTTCAGAGAGATGATAAAAATACCCTCATTGGGATGAACTGAGATCAAGAGCTCAATTCACTGATACACTGAGAAGAAAATAGATTCAGGTGATGACTATTATCTAATGAATATTTTAGAACATTTTGCACCCAAACATGGGCAGTTAACTAAAGGTCACAGTTGGAGCCTGCTGCTTTGCTTAGACCCAGGCACCAATTCCAGCATAAAACATGCAAAAATTTCAGATTAAAATATCCTCTTCCATGTAATCCTCAGAGTCTGGAAAGGAAATGAATTTACATGGAGCAGTGTCATCACCACTCAGTTTAGTCGCAGTTCCCACTCAGGTCAGCAAGCGTTTGGTTTTGGAAGGTGGACTGGTGGAAGGATCTCCATGGAGAGTGAGGCCCAAGTTCATTCTGAACCGTATCATTGTGGCAAAGCACAAAGTGGAAGTTGGTGCTTGCTCAGTTGGGCCTGGGGAAGGGAGAATTATTGGACATTGATGTGGGGTCATTCCCTTGGGCAGATTGGTATCTGGGTTCAGATTAAGGTATCTACACTCTAGTTCACATTTGGGAAAGTAAGAATAGTCCTTGTTCGGGCTCTGCCAAACGCCCAGATTAAATGCTACTGGACCTTCTGAACTCAATTCCTAGTTGGTCATCCAATCGGAAAGAAAGGTGAAAGATATCCAACTTCTATAGCAATGTGGGCGGAATGTCAGTCTCTGTACAAATCATGTCTGAATTACCTGCATTAGAGATGTGAGTAACATACTCAAGGGTCATTGCAGCTGGTGCAAGGGTCTGACAACTCTTATGCTGCAAATTCCCAAACACAAACCAATAATGCATCAACGGCAAGAATCACACAGGGCCCCTTTGTGTGATGTTTAGAATGGACATCAATCCACAACTTCTCAATATATCTGTGTCAACAATTCTTCTCAACTGAAGAAACGATAAGCCATGTAATACATTTGAGATAGACTTTGTATCTGAGTACTGTGATATGAGCTGTACTAATGCGAGAGGCACAGAGGGGATAGGTTAGTACAGCACACACAAGCATTCATGTTAGTATTAATGAGGACATGCACAGGGTGAATAGATTGGGTGAGACCATAGCTGCTGTCATCGTTATCTGACACAAACCTCCGTTTCAAATGTAAAACCATGGTGAGGGCTTTACTGACCTAAATCATTCAAGTTACTGTAGTATCTCCACTCAGGATGCAATGAGTTGTTGAAATCTTGTCTACAGCCTTCTTGTCCCGAAAGCTCTACACTCTTGAGACTTGAGAAAAGCTGTTTTTTTGTCTGTTTGTGAATTAATAAAAGATTGCAACAGGTAAGTGGAGCAATGTTTAGCAAATGCCTGATCAGTCACTTCAGAATTAAATCTCATTTTATGCAATAGTAATGTACAGGCTGCAGTGTGTAACAAGGCAGTTGGGTAAATGATTTCAAATAATTATATTAATAATCTTCCCAGTGTGTCCACCCACACAGATAGATTTTGTGCCCCCCCCCCCAACCCGCGCCCCAACACCTCCCCCCCCCCCCCCCCCCCCCCCCCCCCCCCCCCACCCACCCCAGCATCGTTGGCTGGGCCACCATTTATTGCCCATCCCTAGTTGCCCTTGTTCAGAGGGCAGTTGAGAGTCAGTCACATTGCTGTGGCTCTGGAGTCACATGGAGGCCAGACCAAGTAAAAATGGCAGATTTCCTTCCCTAAAGGACATTAGTGATCCAGGTGGGTTTTCCCGACAATCGACAATAGTTTCAGTAGATTCTTAATTGCAGATTTTAAAATTTTTAAATATTGAATTCAAATTCCACCATCTGCCGTGGCGGGATTCGAACCCCTTATTGGGAATGGGTTCCACAGGTCTCTGGGGCATCGCTCTCAGGGACTTCATTCATGTGTGAATGCTGATATTGACATGCTGTCTCATTATTTATATCGCTGACAACCTGAACACAACGTCCTACCCAGACGCTGCCCTGGAACAATGTCTGGGTTTTGTTTTGGTTCAGGTTTGTGCTTCTTAAGGTGAGAATTCTCAGTGCTGGAAAATTCTGATTTGGGCAATATCACCGTAAAGCAATGTGTTTTCCTTTAAACGGGAGGTTCCAGATGGATCTGGATTTGAAGCTACTTTCTCTTTGTATTTCTCATGGCCTCCCTGCGTTATGCATTAATTGTAGCTTCCAGAACAATCAGTTCTCAGATCCTCAGCCCTCAGTGAATCACGAGGAAATGGGAGAATCTGGCGCAGAGATTAGATTTACGGATTTTCCCCTTTCCGTGTGGGTCAGTGTGGCTCCTGTTCTCAATGTCTCCCCACAATTATCAGACTGAAAGCAGAAACACAGTTGTTGCCCACTACAACAGCATGTCCTACATTCTCCTCTTCCGACTTTTAATAAAAGGCACTCCGGAGGATGATAGGTTTGGGAAAATCAATAAAACTGAGAGTTGGAATCTAAGATGGATGGGATTTCTTTAACTGGCTGAAACCTGCCCTTGAGGCTTGACCCATCGCGCTGTAAAGTCATGATAAATAAAACATTTCTTCTGCCTTTAGATTCCAATGGGAAGGTGAGGGTTACATTGGCCAGTGCAATATTGTATCTATACATACCTTAATGAAGCCGCTTTCATCCTGATTACTGGTAAAACAGGTGAGTCTCCCACACTGGGACACTGTGTGGTAACTCGGGTTGGAGAAACAGTGAAGGGTGCTGGTACTCTGAGATGAATCTAGAAAAAAATAAGTCAGCACAAAATGTATGCATCTGGAGCGACTGTTACTTACAGAGAGAGCGGGGAAACAGGCAGCAAGGGACAGAGTGAGTAGAACGCAAAGTGCAAAAGAGCAGGAATGAGGGAGAGTGATAATGAGAAGTGGAAAGGGGGCAGAGAGATCGAGAGAGAGCGAGAGACAAAGAGATAGAGACAGAAAATCAATGAGAGACCAGTCAATTCCAGACTTGTGGTACACTGCATAATAATCCCCTGTATCTTCTACAAATGTGGACACTGTTATGTTATAAAGATTTTCAAATAAGACAGAAATGAAAGGTAGAAATAAAATGTATTAGCATTTGAGGAAGATATATTAATGCTTGTCACCAGGTTACACCACAGCCTGTAAATAAAAGACTATTACAGCTGGAATAAATACATGAATGTCAGTCCAGAGACTGACAGACAACAGAACACAGCAAATCTGCAGGAGAACACACGGGTTTCATTATGAGAACTGTGTTGTGAGAATTCACTGGCGCTAAATCAGGCACGTTAACAAATTCAATGTGAACACCACACCCTGAAAAAATAAATCAACTTCATGTTGGATCCCAGCGAAGCCAAAAACCTTTGTAAAACTGACAACATCGCGTGGACATGAGGGAATGGTGAAAAAATGCTTTGCAGCTGGAGTCAGATCTTTAAGCTGTAAATGGCAGGATTCACAAACTTACATTCGTCCTCCTAATATTAACATCGCAAAGCACAATCTCTCCTTTATTCACGGCAGAAAGGACAAATGGGCTGTTGCAAGGACACTGATTTTAACAACTCGGCAAAACCAAGCAGGTCGTTGCGATCTCCACCTCACCTCACTCACCCCATCTTGTGGGGAAGTGTTTCGGTTATTGGTGAGAAATTGCAGAAACTTGCCCTTGTAGATAATAAACGCGCCACGAATTCCCCACTGTCACCAATAACCACGCAAATCAACGCAGCTTATTCAAATTTAGAAATGTTTATATTTTGATGCGTGCTTGGAAAGTGAGAGATTTAAATTGATATTTAGAAAGGGAATTTATAATCAGTTTCACTTTTGCAGAACATGAGAGGCACATACGGAACCCACCTACCCGAGCACCACCTTCACCACTGTGGAATGTGGCATGAGAATGTCTGGTGTTTGAACTTTCATAAGGCATGAGATGTTAGTATTTTAAAAGTAAGTTATTAGCTTGGTAATAGATATGAGTGAATTGCAGACTCCTGAGGACTGAGAGTCATCTTGAAGTCTGCACACAACCAAATCACTCTGAAGCATTGTGTGTGTCTCAAAGTTTATCTTAATTATCAAAACAGAGAGGGGAGGACTGAGACAGAAAAACCGACATCATCTCACTCTTACCACCTGCTGCAGATGCAGTGACCCTCCAATGAGATACAACAACCTGATTGAGGATCTCAAATCCTTTCCCAATTGGTGGAGATACCCACTGGTTACCAGCAGTCTCTGCACAATGTTTTTCTGATAATAATTGCTTGGAACACTTGGAGAGCTGTGTAAAGCTAACACAGTAAGAAGTCTCACGAAACACCAGGTTAAAGTCCAACAGGTTTATTTGGTAGCAAAAGCCACTAGCAAAAGCTACCAAATAAACCTGTTGGACTTTAACCTGGTATTGTTAGACTTCTTACTGTGTTTACCCCAGTCCAATGCCGGCATCTCCACATTAAAGCTAACACAACCAGATGCGCAGCTAATCTCAAATATAATTCCCCAGGTTAAGCTACCTCACCAACAGGAAACGCTATAATACTTCTTAGGTGAGGTCAAAGGTCAGAGCCGGCTACCACAGGAAAACTTCAGCAAATCCGTCAGGAACAAATGTGAGATGAGGAACATTCCAGCGTCCGTCATTACTTCCCCCGGCAGCTCATTCCACACACGTACCACCCACTTGTAAAAAAGTTGCTCCTCAGGTTCCCATTAATTCTTTCCCCTTTTAACTTAAACCTGTGCCCTCTTGTTCTCGATTCCCCAATCCTGGGAAAAAGACTGAGTGTATTCACCCTATCCACGCCTCTCATAATCTTACACACCTCTGTAAGATCACCCCTCAGTCTCCTATGCTCCGAGCCAAGTCCTAGCCTGTCCAATCTCTCCCTATAACTCAGTCCCTCGAGTCCTGGCAACATCCCTGTAAATCTCTTCTGCACTCTCTCCAGTTTAATTACATCTTTCCTATAACAAGGCGCCCAAAACTGAACACAATACTCCAGGTGCGGCCTCACCAACGTCCTGTACAACTGCAACATAACTTCCCAACTTCTATACGCAATGTCCTGACTGATGAAGGCCAGCATGCCTAAAGCCTACTTCACTGCCCTATCTACCTGTGACTCCACCTTTAGAGAACCGTGCACCTGAACTCCAAGAACCCTTTGTTCCTCGATACTCCCTAAGGTCCTACCATTCACTGCAGAAGTCCTACCATGATTTGACTTTCCAAGATGCAATTGTGGTGAACCATAGATGGTTACCACTATGGGTACTGAACCATAGATGGTTAGCACTATGGGTACTTGTACATATGTTGCTGTTGTCACTGTTGGGGTTAGGGTTGGGGTGTTCTACCTGTTGGTATTGGTCTGTGGTACACTCCGGTTGGCTCTGCCTACCTGTAGGAGTATAAAGGTCACTGCACTGCCTGATGACCCTTTAGTCTGGGATTGTATTGTTAGTAAGAAGTCTCACAACACCAGGTTAAAGTCCAACAGGTTTATTTGGTAGCAGATACCATAAGCTTTCGGAGCACTGCCCCTTCGTCAGATCCACTCCATCTGACGAAGGGGCAGCGCTCCGAAAGCTTATGGTATCTGCTACCAAATAAACCTGTTGGACTTTAACCTGGTGTTGTGAGACTTCTTACTGTGCTTACCCCAGTCCAACGCCGGCATCTCCACATCATTGTATTGTTATGCAGTATGCTCCATTCTTGTTACTAATAAAAGCCTTTATTTCCCGGGTACGATCCAGCCTCCCGAGTGATTTAATCGCGCATCAGCAATGCCTCACACTTATCTGTATTGAACTCCATTTGCCATTTCTCGGCCCACTTCCCCAGCTGATCAAGGTCCTGCTGCAATTTTTGATAACCTTCCTCACTGTCTACAATACCACCTATTTTAGTGTCATCTGCAAACTTACTGATCATGCTTTGTACATTCTCATCCAAATCGTTGATATAGATAACAAACAGCAATGGGCCCAGCACTGACTCCTGAGGCACACCATTAGTCACAGGCCTCCAGCCTGCCAAGCATCTTCCACCATTACCCTCTGCTTCCTACCAGCAAGCCAATTTGCCGGCTCTCCCTGGATTCCATGTGATCTAACCTTCCAGAGCAACCTACCATGTGGAACTTTATCAAAGGTCTTACTTGATGTTCTTCTGCTGTTGAACCTATCTTCTTTTCTCTACTTAAGTATTTTAATGTTTTTACGTGTGTGTATGTATGTGTGTCTTTCAGTGAGTGTGTGCACGTATGTATGTATATATGTATGCATGTCCGTCTGAGTTTGTGTGTGTGTGTATGTGTGTGTGTGTCTGGCAGTGAGTGTGTGTGTATGATTGTGTATGTATGTGTGTGTCTGTCAGTGAGTGTGTGAGTGTATATATGTGTGTGTGTGTATGTATGTTGATGTTTTTGTGAGAGAGAGAGAATGAAATTTCATCACTCGGATGTTCAAGAAATTCAAAATTGAGGAGTCTTTAATCCATGCTTCTGTGTGTGTTTGTGTGAAGCTGCTTTATGAGCATATATAACACTCACCTTGCCACCTGTAGTCAGGCTGTCCCTCTCCTCTCTAATCTGCTTTCCTTGTCACTTGGCTGCCTGATAACTGCCTGAATCAGTCTAATATCCTGTTGGCCTGTCAAAACATTGAATGTATTCAAGAGGCGGCTGGATACAGCACTTGGGGCGAATGGGATCGAAGGTTATGGGGGAAAAGCAGGATTAGGCTATTGAGTTGGACGATCAGCCATGATCGTAATGAATGGTGGATCAGGCTCGAAGGGCCAAATGGCCTCCTCCTGCTCCTATCTTCTATGTTTCTATGTTTTGATGTCTCTCTCCATTTCCATGTCTCTGTTTTCGACAAAACAACTCAGACACATCCAACCCTTTTCTGCAACTCCCCCTCACACAGGATCTTGCTGACGCCACATTCTTTATATTACCTTGCACAATTTCACTTCTTCACTACACAGCAGCCTGTCTGTAACAGACTGGAATCATCACAAAACATCTGCTGTTTCTCCAGTTAAACTACCAGAGATGTGAAACATGCTTCGGGTCAAACTGGTTTTCTCAGAGATCTGCTGAACGAGGCCAATTTGAATAAAGTGTATATGATTATCGAGAGTACAGTGTGAAACGGGACACTGATTCACTATCGAGGGTACAGTGTGAAACACGACACTGATTCACTATCGAGAGTACAGTGTGAAACGGGACACTGATTCACTATCGAGGGTACAGTGTGAAACGGGACACTGATTCACTATCGAGAGTACAGTGTGAATCGGGACACTGATTCACTATCGAGGGTACAGTGTGAATCGGGACACTGATTCACTATCGAGGGTACAGTGTGAATCGGGACACTGATTCACTATCGAGGGTACAGTGTGAAATGGGACACTGATTCACTATCGAGGGTACAGTGTGAATCGGGACACTGATTCACTATCGAGGGTACAGTGTGAATCGGGACACTGATTCACTATCGAGAGTACAGTGTGAAACACGACACTGATTCACTATCGAGAGTACAGTGTGAAACGGGACACTGATTCACTATCGAGGGTACAGTGTGAATCGGGACACTGATTCACTATCGAGGGTACAGTGTGAAACGGGACACTGATTCACTATCGAGGGTACAGTGTGAATCGGGACACTGATTCACTATCGAGGGTACAGTGTGAAACGGGACACTGATTCACTATCGAGAGTACAGTGTGAAACGGGACACTGATTCACTATCGAGAGTACAGTGTGAAACACGACACTGATTCACTATCGAGAGTACAGTGTGAAACGGGACACTGATTCACTATCGAGAGTACAGTGTGAAACGGGACACTGATTCACTATCGAGGGTACAGTGTGAAACGGGACACTGATTCACTATCGAGAGTACAGTGTGAAACGGGACACTGATTCACTATCGAGGGTACAGTGTGAATCGGGACACTGATTCACTATCGTTGGGTACAGTGTGAATCGGGACACTGATTCACTATCGAGAGTACAGTGTGAAACGGGACACTGATTCACTATTGAGGGTACAGTGTGAATCGGGACACTGATTCACTATTGAGGGCACAGTGTGAATCGGGACACTGATTCACTATTGAGGGCACAGTGTGAATCGGGACACTGATTCACTATCGAGGGTACAGTGTGAAACGGGACACTGATTCACTATCGAGAGTACAGTGTGAAACGGGACACTGATTCACTATCGAGGGTACAGTGTGAAACGGGACACTGATTCACTATCGAGAGTACAGTGTGAAACGGGACACTGATTCACTATCGAGAGTACAGTGTGAAACGGGACACTGATTCACTATCGAGAGTACAGTGTGAAACGGGACACTGATTCACTATCGTTGGGTACAGTGTGAAATGGGACACTGATTCACTATCGTTGGGTACAGTGTGAAATGGGACACTGATTCACTATCGTTGGGTACAGTGTGAAATGGGACACTCATTCACTATCGAGAGTACAGTGTGAAACGGGACACTGATTCACTATCGTTGGGTACAGTGTGAATCGGGACACTGATTCACTATCGTTGGGTACAGTGTGAAATGGGACACTCATTCACTATCGAGAGTACAGTGTGAAACGGGAGGCTGATTCACTGTGAACCTGTTTTCCCCTCTGAGCTGAAACCAACTTTACCCGCTCTTGTTTTGAAACTAATTCTAATTGAAACTAATACAGAAGTATCTCGCTGGGAATGCTACATAAATAACCTCGATAGTTTTGAAATGAAAGACTGTGCACGTATGTCTGATTTTCCAATATTTGATGAAGACTCATTTTTAGAAATTCAGCAGATGCACAAATCCATCGTATATGGGGATTCTGTTGAACAAGAGAATGCAAACGGGAATGCTGTGGAGTTAGTGTGTTGTAATGAAATGTTGCTGATTTGTCACAGAGGGTCAGGTGCCAAGTAGAAACTTACTTGTTAGATTTATTTTGCATTTAATGCTGTGGATGAGAGTTCATCACTCGAACTGTGACAGCAGAAGAGAACCATCTGCCCACATCAAGAAATACGATTGAATAAGAAGCTGCACTTTCTGTCTGCATCACCAGTATGGCACGAGCTGTATTTTGCTGTCAAAATAATTTGTTGAATTATAATCATTTGTTGTGAAATGCTTACAGAAACACAAACGTAAGCGATTTAATCACCTGAGTAATTAGCCTGGGCTTTGGAAAAGTGTACACAGGGGATCCTGAGAGACTGCAGACTGAGGTGAGAAATGTTTGATATTAAATTTATTTTTGTTCTCAGTCCTTAAGTTTATTTTTCTCTCCTCTTTACGTTTCCATGCAGCAAATACACACGTGATGGCGACAGCACAATTTCAGATCACTACCAGCTGAAGAAAACTACAAAGCTCTGGGGAAAGAACAGGGATGTAGATTCATAAAATCCCTGCAGTACAGAAAGAGGCTGTTCGGCCTATCGAGCCTGCACCAACAATCCCACCCAGGCCCTATCTCTGTAACCCCACGATTTACCCTGACACTAAGGGGCAATTTAGCAACTTTTACAGATGCACCATCGGAAGTATTCTTTCTGGTTGTATCACAGCTTGGTATTGGCTCCTGCTCTGCCCAAGACCACAATAAACTACAAAAGGCCATGAATGTAGCCCAATTCACCATGAAAACCAGCCTCCTATCCATTGACTCTGTCTACACTTCCTGCTGCCTCGGCAAAGCAGCCGGCATAATTAAGGACACCACGGACCCCGGACATTCTCTCTTCCACCTTCTTCCGTTGGGAAAAAGATACAAAAGTCTGAGGTCACGTACCAACCAACTCAAGAACAACTTCAGACTTTTGAATGGACCTACCTTGCATTAAGTGGATCTTTCTCTACACCCTAGCTATGACTGTAACACAACATTCTGCACTTTTTCCTTTCCTTCTCTCTGAATGGTATGCTTTGTCTGTATAGCGCACAAGAAACAATGCTTTTCACTGTATGTTAATACATGTGACAATAATAAATCAAATCAAATCAATGGCCAATCCACCTAACCCTCTCATCTTTGGAGTGTGGGAGGAAACCAGAGCACCTGGAGGAAACCCACGCAGACACGGGAAGAACGTGTAGACTCCATACAGACAGCACACAAGGCCGGAATTGAACTTGGGTCCCTGACGCTGTGACTCAGCAGTGCTAACCACTATGCTGCCTTAAGTGGTTTCTTCTTTCAAAAGAACCAGCACAGTCATGATGGGCCAAATGGCCTGCTTCTGTTCTGTATGATTCTATGACCTATCGCCAATTGCGAAGTGGTTCAGCACATGTGGCTCCAATGGGTCGACCTTGTTGGAAGCCCGCGGTTTGTTGATATTCTCGGTGAGTGACACCCAGGCATCCATTACTGAGCACGAAATAGATTCCTGATGTGCTCTTTGATGAACCATGGCAGCTTTGGAGAATTATACATTGGGATACAGAAACATCAGGATCAGTAAGTGGGGGTATTGACACTGTCAATGTTTTGAATGGAGAAGGAAATACAATGATTAATGCTATCTGATCAATAATCACCCTGTATACTCTCCGTGCATGGCTACTAAACAATTAACAATACAGTTCATAACATGTAACTGTAAAAGCTAACTCGGGGGGAGCTACAGGAGGACTACTAATCCAAGATATAATTCACTGAACCTTGGGTGTATTGAAGAAAGTTTGCTGTGTGCTAGACATCACAAGTTGGAGATGTGGTGATTCACAAAGCTGGTTATTGCTGGCCCAATGATTTCTATTTTGCTACATTATTTAGGTATAAAAATGCAACGTGTTAAAATTGCAGGTGAGATATGTGACCCTGGTGATCACGGTTAATAACATCAGCATTAACTGGACTGCGAAAAACACACACGACCGCTCAACCAAACATCCTCTTTCCTTCCCTGCCCAGCTCATAACTTAGTCCAGTCTCACTAACTCCCCACAATTCACTGTTACATTAAAAAGAACTTACAATTATGCGCTACCTGCTAGTCAAACAATGACTGTGAAATGTAACCGCTGTTCTTTTGTGGACAAACTCGGCAGAGCGTTTGTACACAGCAAGATCCCATAAACAGAAAAGTGATAGTTTGCCAGATGAACTGTTTGTGGTGGCTGCCAAAGTTTCGTTAGAATTCTGATGAAGAGTCATCCAGACTCGAAACATTGGCTCCATTCTCCCCCCACAGAGGCTGTCAAACCTGCTGAGATTTTCCAGCATTTTCTGTTTTTGTTTCAGATTCCAGCATCCGCAGTATTTTGCCTTTATGTTTGTCGTGGTGTTGGTTCAGGGCCAGCACACGGCGAGAGATTACTGTTCTTCATGAAACAGGGCCGTGGGATCTTTCACACCCACCTGAACAGACATTTGTTTATTGTCTCATGTCGAAGATGACACTCCCCAGCAGTGCAGCACTCCCTCAGTACTGTACTGAAGTGTCAGTTGAGATTGTAGGCTTAAATCTCTGGAGTCAGGTTTTAATTTACGATCTTCTGATTCAAGCCAACACTGCTGCCATTGGGAAGAGCAGACACTATTCTTCTAAAATTCAACTAAATAATTTCTGGAAAAAAGACATTTTGTCAAAGTTTTCCATCCTGCACTCATCAGGACAAACACAAGAATACCCATCTCAGGAAAACAACAACTTCATATTGCGTGAGAAAAGAGGGTGATTAGTTGGCAAGTGGACTCTGATTGGTAGAGGTGTTGCCATGGAGAATGCACCAGGCCATACACTGGTGGATCATATTTGTAATGGCTTTACTGAGGACTACAATGTGGACCTCTTAGAATATGAGCTCCCTGATTAAGGTAGTAATGGCTTGTTCAACCAGGGAGCCCTGCATGTGTATATAATATGGAGTGTCAGGGTTACTGGCACTCCGGGTTTATACTCTGTACCAGGAAGTACCTGTCTGACTGTTGTTTGTAAATGAATCTAAATTTGGTGAAGGGACACTGGCCTCGGAGGAGTTATTTCAATATTAAACAGCATATCTCTTCCACTATTTACAATGGGTAGTAACAGACCATACCCAACCAGCGTGTTTGCAAAACTCAAACACATGTCCATAATTAGATGTGATTCTGTGATTGGATAACACTTGCTAAATAATCCTCAGTGTGCTAAAAATTTATGCTGTCAACCATTTTAAGATTGGCAATCAGGCTTGTAGTGTGGTAGAATCCCTATAGTGCAGAAGGAGGCCATTCAGCCCATCGAGTCTGCACTGACCACAATCCCACCCAGGCCCTATTCCCGTAACCTCTCATATTTACCCTGCTAATTCCCTGACACTAGGGTTATTTTAGCATGGTCAATCAACCTAATCCGCACATCTTTGGACTGAATTTGATGAATTTGCCTATGCTGGAAGCTATATATAAACACATGGGCCTCCATCCTTTGCAGACAGAAAGAACTGGTGTACACATTGTGCCTGTTTCAGCTAAACAAAAGAACTGATAGCCATCCCTTTGACCAATCAGAGACAAGCTTAACAGTTTAATTTTAAAACAATGTTTGGCAGTTAGCTCAATCACCATTAACGTTACATTATTTTCTCTCTCAGTATAAAGCTGTTATTTCCCCTGATAGTGGTTTTTTGTGATTGTCCTGATGAGTTCAAGATGAAAAGCTTCGACAAGATGTTTTTTTTCAGCAATACTCAAGTTTCATATATCAAACGACTATTTAAATTATTTCCATGTGTTACTTAATTCTCAAACTGATTATTTTAGCAATGTATGGTGAAAATTGCAAATAAAAATTAATCAATTATAAAAATGTTGCTGATTCTTGGGCTACTGGGCCATGATCCATGTCCTGACTCTTCCCCCACGTAGTTGAAAGTAAGCTTTGACGCACACACCATAGAAAGCATTCTTTCTGGTTGTATCACAGCTTGGTGTGGCTCCTGCTCGGCCCAAGACCGCAAGGAACTACAAAAGGGTCGTGAACGAAGCGCAGTCCATCACTCAAACCAGCCTCCCATCCATTGACTCTGTCTACACTTCCACTGCCTTGGAAAAGCAGCCAGCATAATCAAGGACCCCACGCACCCCGGACATTCTCTCTTCCACCTTCTTCTGTCAGGAAAAAGATACAAAAGTCTGAGGTCACGCACCAACCGACTCAAGAACAGCTTCTTCCCTGCTGCCATCAGACTTTTGAATGGACCTACCTTGCATTAAGTTGATCTTTTTTTACACCCTAGCTATGACTGTAACACTACATTCTGCACTCTCTCCTTTCCTTCTCTATGAATGGTATGCTTTGTCTGTATAGCGCGCAAGAAACAATACTTTTCACAGTTTCCCAATACGTGACAATAATAAATCAAATCAAATTTCTTTGGTTCCTCTCCTCTTAGAATAATTGCTTCATAAAGCGAAGCTGCCCAGTATTCCCACCTCTTCTGGATTCTGATCCCTGTATAGAACTTGGACCATCATATGTTGGTGAAGCTGGTGCGACAGTAACTGGATGGGATTAGTGTGTAATCTCATGGACATCAAGCTCAGAATGTATCTGATTTCACCCAGGTGAGTCCCAGAAAGCAATACGACAGTTTGGTTTCTCTCTGCCGCAGCACAGTTGATCTTACCAGAGAGTGAGTAGTCTGTATTGGTCATCCGCATGGCAGGGGTGTACGATACGCGGGGCATGTCGTGACCTTTTTCCTTCTGCTTCCACTTGTACCAGATAAACAGAACCAGCAACACGACTATTATTAGGAGAAGAATAATGATTCCTGTTATGGCACCAACGGAATGTCTGTCTGATGCCAGAGCTGGACTGATCCTCGTGTAGGGGTTCAGTTCATCCATTAGCAAGGCAGCTGGAGGAGAGAACACACTTGTCAGATGAAGAACATTTGTCACTTCTAATTCACCACATTACACAGAACTTACTGCACGGAAACTGGCTATTCTTCCGAACAATATCCATGTTCATCCCTCCTTCCACCCTTCCTCACCAGCAATTCCTCTATTCCTTTCTCCCTCCTGTACTTAGCTAGATTCCCCTAATTGTATCGATTTAAGGTTGAAGTTCAACAGGCGATAATGTTTTGTTATTAAAGATATTTTTTGGTTAAACTTCAAACTAAAGAGAATTGAAAACAGATACAGGAAAACTGGGTGCCCCGCAACACATCTAATTTTGCTGCAACACCGAGGATCACTGTCCCCTTGTGGTTTCTTCCTGATTTCTAAAGTTTAAAGTTTATGTATTAGTGTCACAAGTAGGCTTACATTAACACTGCAATGAAGTTACTGTGAAAATCCCCCAGTTGCCACATTCCAGCACCTGTTCGGGTACACTGAGGGAGAATTTAGCATGGCCAATCCACCTAACCAGCACGTCCTCCGGACTGTGGGAGGAAACCGGAGCACCCGGAGGAAACCCACACAGGCACGGGGAGAACGTGCAGACTCCACACAGACAGCGACCCAAGTCAGGAATCGAACCTGGGTCTCTGGTGCTGTGAGGCAGCAGTGCTAACCCCTGTGCCACCGTGCCACCCTGTTATAGAGAGGTGGAGGCTGGGAGGTTTCAAGTGGAACTCACATACCCGCCCACAGAAGAAAAGGAGAAACTGCAGATTCACTCTCATGACCTCAGGGAGAGGTTAACAGATGCAGGATGTTGAACTCTGAGGGGAAGGTTGGAGAGAGAATCCGACACTGATTCGCTAGCCTTTGAAACAGTCCTTAACTCAACCAGCCAGGAGGTGGCATCCTTCAATTGTCTGCATCAGCAGTGACCTGCAGATAATTTCTTCAAATGAAGGAATCTGAAACCAGCTAGCATGGGGTGTGGAGATTCTCCAGCACTGTCCAAAGTGGTTTGAACTGAGTGTAATGGGATCAACCTAATTGAATCTGATCCTTTTATGCTCTCCATCGTACTTTCAGAGAACAGCAGGCAAGGCCATTGTTGAACCAGTTGTCAGGAGACGGATTTTATTTACTTTGGTTAACTCTTCCTCCATGATTTTTCTTGTCTCCCGTGTGAACATGCATCACTTGCGGCATGGTGGCACAGTGGTTAGCACAGCTGCCTCACAGCGCCAGGGACCCGAGTTCAATTCCCGGCTTGGGTCACTGTCTGTGCGGAGTCTGCACATTCTCCCCGTGCCTGTGTGGGTTTCCTCCGGGTGCTCCGGTTTCCTCCCACAGTCTGAAAGATGTGCTGGTTCGGTGCATTGGCCATGTTAAATTCTCCCTCAGTGTTACCCGAACAGGTGCCGGAGTGTGGCGACTAGGGGATTTTCACAGTAACTTCATTACAGTGTTAATGTAAGCCTACTTGTGACACTAATAGATAATCTAATCTCTGAATCATCCTCCCAATAATATTCAGGGGACAGCGATGTGTAGCTTTTGTTCGTAGACGATGATTCTACATCCTACACTGCCCACTTCAGTGACCCCTACCTCCTGGCACAAAATGGGTGGATATGGCTGGAAATTTCTCTGGCTCCTATTCTCATAACTGCCTCTGGGGAGATTCCCCACTGAGGAAAGAAACCTGCCTCAATTTGTAACATTGTCTGACCCAGGAAAATCAGCCTCCACAACTGAGATTGGCTGGAATTTCACCGAAGGGATGCATCACAGACAATATCTCTCACGTGGATAATGGAGGGGAGCCCATTAAATATTCCACAATGATTAGCATTTAAACTACCACACGTCACTCCTAAGGTTGAATTTAACCCGCAGTAGTTTAGGAAAGGAGGAAGAGAAAATTAATGAGGAATAGTTTCCTCTGTGATCTCGATCCAAAACACAAAACCCCACTTGACCCAGGAGCCTCTACAATTCTCAGTAAATCATTCCCTACGTCTGACACCCCACACACTACTGAGGCTGGGGCTAAATGGCATGTCTTTGCACAAAGATAAAACTTGATCTCTGTACTTCCACTTTTATCATATTTTATGTAAAGGAACAGCCACACGAAAATCCCAAATGGTTTGGATCGAGACTTCCTGCTTATCCCAGCTTCCGATCAGAATGCAGCCTAGTTGGCACCTCGTATTGAGCCCCACAGTTGCCTTGTTTTGAAGGTTATACACATCACCTTGATCACAGCGGATGCCTTTGAATCCAGGAGTGCAGTAGCAGGTCCCAGTCACATGATCACAAGTGGCATTATTCAGGCACTCACACAACTGCTGACAACCATAGCCAAAAGTACCGGGGGGACACTCTGTAAAGCATTGGAGGATATAATTCAGGGTTCATACAATCCCTCTACAAACACAACAACATCAAAGTTTATGACAGTTATGACACAGTATTAATGAATTTGCATCATCCTTATCCATTATCCCTTATCAGAAGCATTTTGTTGAAAATGTTCTATTGACGATGATCTATTTCTTCATTTGTTTTTGTCTCATGATAGGAATTATTGTACACAAGGAGCTGGATGAGTTAATGAGTTGATTGGATGCACATTGTAAATGTCCAGAACATATTAAAATTCTTGCATCTGTACACGTTCCATCAACTCTCCCCATTATAAATTTCCATGTCCTCATTTATAATGAAAACTGTGCAGACTTTTCTTGCTCATTACTAGTGAAGTGTGTAATTATAAACCAGTCGATCACCCATCTGGGTGCAACTAGTTGAGACTTAAATGTAGTTTTCAGGTGAAGTGGAGTTAGAGGGTGCAGGATAATTGTATCAGTTTGGGGAGCGGGTGCAGCTGTAAATCAGTTCTCAAAATCATCCCTTCTTTTATTTTTCTATTTCCATTATAAATTTTATGTCCACATTTATAATAGAACCCACCTCCTGAAACTTTAAAATAGGGGATGAATGATGTCAAAGCACCTTCACCCAATTACTTCCCAATCTCTACCCGAATTCACCTGAAAATGAGACTTAGTTTCCGAGTTTGCCCTTCTCTGTCAAAATCATACCTTTTGCACAGATATGTTTTTATACATTTCGGCAATCTATTAAAAGTCTAAAAGCACTTCCTATTTTTTTCTTTCTGCTTTCAGCCTCTGTATAAAACAGGCCAAATCAAAACTGAACAGGAAGGAAGTGTGGGTGGACACGAAACGACATCTGTGAGAGGCTTTCATGACATCTTCCAATCCGTTACACCCCATGTGCAGAAGGTTATACACCTGTCCACATCGGAGACAAAAAATTGCCTCTTTGACTTCCTGGTAACATTATAGAGTGAAACATTAGAACTTTAATTACGTTAACGTGAAACATGCCATTTGTAAATGGTATTATAGAAAAAGAAAGACTTGTATTTACATAGCACCTTTTATAACCGCCTTTTGAAGTACTGCAATGTAAGAAAAACAGTAGCCAACTTCATAGAATCTCTATAGTGCAGAAAGAGGCTATTTGGCTGATCTCCGAGCCTGCACCAACAATAATCCAACCCAGGCCCTATCCCCATAACCCCATGTATTTACCCTGTTAATCCCCCTGACACTAAGGGGCAATTTAGCACGGCCAATGCACCTAACACGCACATCTTTAGGCTGTGGGAGGAAACCAGATCACCCAGAGGAAACCCATGCAGACATGGGGATAATGTGCAAACTCCACGCAGATAGTCACCCAAGGCCGGAATTGAAACCGGGCCCCTGGCGCTGTGAGACAGCAGTGCTAACCACTGCGCCACCGTGCTACCCATAAAACAGGATAAAACAGTTCAAATTGAAACTTGTGCACAGCAAGCTCCCACAATGACTCAATATTTTGTGATGTTGGCTGAGGGATCAACATTGACCACGGTACAGGATAACAGCTCTGTTCACCCTCAAACTAATGCCATGGGATCTTTTACATCCTCCCGTGTAGCCAAACGGGCCTCAGTCTCATTCAAAAACTGGTACGTTTGACTGTGCGGCACTCCCTCAGTACTGAACTGTCCCATCAATGTCAGTATCAAATGTTGGGTTCAAGCCCTAAAGCGGGGTCCAAACCCAGAACCTGTGACTCCGAATGTTACCCAACTGAGCCACAGTTAACAATCTTTCAAATATTTTAAATGTATCAGTCCTGAATTCCCTTTCTGGTTATGTCAGTGAGGCTGGTTACACATCTGGTTATACATCTGGTTACACATCTGGTTACACTCACTGATAGTTTTACAATTGGCTGCATAGGTTTTTAGATTGAATCGCTCTCTGCGCGGCTCACAGCAATGCTGGATACCAGGGCTTAGAGATCCTCCTTTGATGATGTACGCTTAACATTTACAATATGCACCTGTCCATAAAAGGGCAGCACCGCTTCCAGGGATAGCGGGTTCGCAGACTGGCCTCTGAAAGGCTCCTGTGTAAATTTGTAGTAGTTATACATAATCCCAGCGCAGTTCCTTTTAATACAACTGTTCAGTGTGTATCACTGTTGTCATGTACTTTACAGGATGCTGCTGTAATACTGTTTGATGTGTTGCCTTAAGGCTGTAAGAACAAAACAAAGGAAATGGGTTGATCCACACAGCGTTGAGTCTTATTCCCAGTCTCCCAGAAGACTCAACAACCTCTTTATTTGCACATTAACGACTCAATTCCGAACTCACCTAGTGTGTGTGGGGAAATGGATGATTTCCTTTTGTGTTTACTAACTACAACAGAAACACTCTGCCTCTGTCAAAAACATACTCCAGAGAGAGAACATTCCCCTGGTGAGGAGACCAAACACAATGTGCAGAACATGGAAGAATCGGACAGAGATGGGACTGAGAAAGTTTCATGGTTTTCTGTTAATGAGGAAGGAACAGTTGTTCAGCAGAGTCTACAACTGGGAGATACACTTTATTGAGACAGGTACCTGTCCTAGTTTTGTGTTTGGGGGGCAGGGGGAGGGGGCAATTTGATGGACCGTGTTTTGCTTGTATTATTTTGTCCGAGTCCCCAACAACACAAAGATCGTCTCACACATGACGAGCCATTAATGCTGCGACAGTGGTTTTCAGCTGAAGATTACACACAGACTGTTTTCACTTGCGCTTTGCTACCTCAGCTCAGAATTCAAACTGGCTACCAGAGAGGGAATAGCTTCAGATAATGTGGGAAGCTTTAGTTCGTCCCTGGTCTCCAAGAAACAAAACTAGTCCAAAAGGGACAAATTCCTGCCTTTGGCACTGCCGTTGCACCCCCAGGACTGCAGATCGGGAAATTCCAAACCGCCAATTTCCAGGGTTCCTTCCATTGAAAATAAGCGTCTGGAACTTTTCCATCATGACTTCCTTGTCTGGGTGTCAAGTGGCGAAATCTTCCCGTAAGGCTCCAGTAGATCCAGCAGAGATTGTAATTACAGTAAAATCTTCATTCATTACCTCGAAACACCAGGAAGCAAGCGCACTGTGGCTGTTAGATCAGATGGTTTGGTGTTTCAGGAAATGTTATAAAATTGAACGTAGACACATCAGCTGTTCACTGGGATGAACACAATGATAAATGAGTGGTCGCTGGAGTTACAGAGCTAGCGCTGCGCATGATGCCTGTTAATCCCCACTTTGTCACTGTGAAAGGAACCTGTGTATGTTTATTGGCAACATTGCTGCTCCACTCACTCAGCTCACAGCGTTTCCCGATGAATCCCGTTCGGCACATACACTCCCCGGTCACATGGTCACAGTCTGCTCCATTTTGACATTTGCAGAGCTGGATGCAATCTTTCCCAAAGAAGCCCATTGGACATCCTGCAACATAAACTCTCTGTTAGAAACAGTTTTACAATACTCTCATTCTCTGCACTATCACATCCCAATTGGAGGATCAACAAATAACAAAAGGCTAGAGGTTTAAGCTGTAATCATTTGGAATATTCTTTAGACCCAAACTTCCTCCAGTTGTCCAGCTGGTAAAGCTCCAGTAACTCTGGTGTTTGGTAGTTGCCAAGATTGGAGAATGTTGAAGCAACAGCATTGTCCCGAATGCAAGCAGCCAGAGGGGGTCCGGAGCGGAGGGGGGTCCGGAGCGGAGGGGGGGTCCGGAGCGGGGGGAGGGGGGGGGTCCGGAGCGGGGGGAGGGGGGGGTCCGGAGCGGGGGGAGGGGGGTCCGGAGCGGGGGGAGGGGGGGGGGGGGGGAGTCCGGAGCAGGGAGGGGGGGTCCGGAGCAGGGGGGGCATCCGGAGCGGGGGGAAGGGGGGGTCCAGAGCAGGGGTGGGGGGGAGGTCCGGAGCCAAGAGGGGTCTGGAGCAGAGAGGGATCCGGAGCAGAGAGGGATCCGGAGCAGAGAGGGATCCGGAGCAGAGAGGGGTTACATAGAACATAACAGCGCAGTACAGGCCCTTCGGCCCTCGATGTTGCGCCGAGCAGTGAAACCAATCTAAAGCCCCTCTAATCTACACTATTCCAATATCATCCATATGTTTATCCAATAACCATTTGAATGCTCTTAATGTTGACGAGTCCACGACTGCTGCAGGCAGGGCATTCCACTCCCTTACTACTCTCTGAGTAAAGAACCTACCTCTAACATCTGTCCTATGTCTCTCACCCCTCAATTTAAAGCTATGTCCCCTCGTGTTAGCCATCACCATCCGGGGAAAAAGGCTCTCACTATCCACCCTATCTACTCCTCTGATCATCTTGTATGCCTCTATTAAGTCACCTCTAAACTACCTTCTCTCTAACGAAAACAACCTCAAGTCCCTCAGCCTTTCCTCATATGATCTTCCCACCATACCAGGCAACATCCTGGTAAATCTCCTCTGCACCCTTTCCAACACTTCCACATCTTTCTTATAATACGGCGACCAGAACTGTACGCAATACTCCAAATGCGGCCGCACCAGAGTTTTGTACAGTTGCAGCATGACCTCCTGGCTCCGAAACTCAATCCCTCTACCAATAAAAGCTAACACACCGTACGCCTTCTTAACAACCCTATCAACCTGGGTGCCAACTTTCAGGGATCTATGCACATGGACACCCAGATCCCTCTGTTCATCCACACTACCAAGTATCTTACCATTAGCCCAGTACTCTGTATTCCTGTTACTCCTTCCAAAGTGAATCACCTCACACTTTTCCGCATTAAACTCCATTTGCCACCTCTCAGCCCAGCTCTGCAGCTTATCTATGTCCCTCTGTAACCTGCCACTTCCCTCCGCACTGTCTACAACTCCACCGACTTTAGTGTCATCCGCAAATTTACTAATCCATCCTTCTACGCCCTCATCATTAATAAAAATGACAAACAGCAGTGGCCCCAAAACAGATCCTTGCGGTACACCACTAGTAACTGATCTCCAGGATGAACATTTCCCATCAACCACCACCCTCTGTTTTCTTACAGCTAGCCAATTCCTGATCCAAACCGCTAAATCACCCTCAATCCCATGTGTCCGTATTTTCTGCAAAAGCTTACCATGGGGAACGTTATCAAACGCTTTGCTGAAATCCATATACACCACATCAACCGCTTTACCCTCATCCACCTCTTTGGTCACCTTCTCAAAGAACTCAATAAGGTTTGTGAGGCACGACCTACCCTTCACAAAACCGTGCTGACTATCCCTAATCAAATTATTCCTTTCTAGGTGATTATAAATCCTATCTCTTATAATCCTTTCCAAAACTTTGCCCACAACAGAAGTAAGGTTCACTGGTCTATAATTACCAGGGTTGTCCCTATTCCCCTTCTTGAACAAGGGGACAACATTTGCTATCCTCCAGTCTTCTGGCACTGTTCCTCTAGACAATGATGACACAAAGATCAAAGCCAAAGGCTCTGCAATCTCCTCTCTAGCCTCCCAGAGAATCCTAGGATAAATCCCATCCACCCTTTCCAGAATTGCTAACACCTCCTCCTTATGAACCTCAATCCCGTCCAGTCCAACAGCCTGCATCTCAGTACTCCCCTCAACAACACTGTCCCTCTCCTGTGTGAATACCGACAAATAATACTCATTTAGTGCCTCTCCTATCTCTTCAGACTCCACGCACAACTTCCCACTACTGTCCTTGACTGGCCCTAATCTTACCCTAGTCATTCTTTTACTCCTGACATACCTATAGAAAGCTTTAGGGCTTTCCTTGATCCTACCTGCCAAAGACTTCTCATGTCCCCTCCTGGCTCTTCTTAACTCTTTCTTTAGGTCCTTCCTGGCTAACTTGTAACTCTCAAGCGCCCTAACTGAGCCTTCACGTCTCATCTTAACATAAGTCTCCTTCTTCCTCTTCACAAGAGATTCAACCTCCTTAGTAAACCACGGTTCCCTCACACGATTGCTTCCTCCCTGCCTGACAGGTACATATTTATCAAGGGTTCAGAGCAGAGGGGGGTCCAGAGCAGAGAGTAACAGGGACGGTAAACGGACAGCATGAAGCAAATACAAGCTGCTTCCTTTTAAAGTCAGAAGATGATTACTAATTCCAAAAAAGGACTATGGTGCCCCACTGCTTTGTGCCGCAAATTACGTTTGCAACAAATAAAATTAAACATTTCCCAGGTTTAAGTGCACTAAGAAAGTGTTTGCAATAAATTTTGTCCCAAACTATGGTTCTTCAGCGTGGAAGCTTCCAGTAAAGGTGCAGCAGAGGTGCCCCAGCAAACAGGAAACCAGAGCATCACCGTGTAAATTAACAGCACAGCTTGAGGGCAAAGAGAAGAACCAGTTAGAAAAATAATGGATGTGAAATGTGTCCATTAGTTTGATGGTAACTGATTCTCGCCGGGATTGGCTACTGATGGCAGTGAATGTTTTGGAAGGCCCATTGCTGTTCCTGGGACATCCCAGCAACAATCTTCAGACACAATCCCAAAGTGTTAATTTGAGAGCTGGCTTCTTCCCTGCCTGAAATTTTAGACATTACGTACATCTCCCTGAAGACTGCTCGATCGGAGTTTCAGGCCTTGTTCCTCCTGTAGATTTCTTTATAACGCAATGGATCTGAGGGCGGGATTTTGCCCTTTGGGTCAACGCCCCAACACCAGTGTCAGAGGGGTTACAACCCCTCACTGTGGGGGAAACAATCACCCAGCAGCGATTTGCCCTGAATTAGGATTCGTGATCAGTGGGTTAGCCAGGTGGGCAGTCAAAGCTGGAGAGCAAATAGGCGAATCTCCAGCTCAGGAGAGGTTGCAGCTTCCAGGTCAGGCACGGTGGCACAGTGGTTAGCATTGCTGCCTCATAGCGCTAGGGACCCGGGTTCGATTCCCACCTTCTTCTGATTGGCTATTATTTCTCTTTAAAACTAATTAAATCCCGTTCTCAGGAGGCCAAGTTTCCAAATTAAATGTAGCTGTGATTTCAGCAGCAAATCATCAATTAGAATGAAAAATTGGCATTCTTCGAAACGGAGCGAAATATCGATTCTGGTGCCTGGAGATTTCGTAATCAGTTGTCGCAATAGATTTATTTACACGTTGATAAAAGCCCTGATGTCATAAAATTGGCTGATAAAACATCCGCAATGTGCAAGTGTATTTTCAAATAATGATTTTAGTTCGTTACTTCTAACCAAAAGTTACTAAGATTTGAGTGAAAACAAGGTCCGCTGTGATACTCTGTTTCACCACAAGAGGGCGGACACTTCCCAGGGTGGCTTTGGTTTGCACGAGGTCTCTGTTGAAACTGGTACTCACTCTGTATACAGTACAAGCCAGTCCAGCCCTGTGTACATCCACACTCGCCATCATAGGCACTGCACACTGCTCCGTTATGGCAGTTACATGAATGGATACAGTTGGGGCCCCAGTAACCCGGCAGGCAAGCTGAACGGAAAGAGAAACCCATGAATAAAGAAAACAAAACCAACAAAAATTACATGAACGAGCGCAGAATCTGGGCACCTGCCCTGGCACCGAGCAGGCCCCGCAGTGAGATACATGACGGGAATTGTGTGACCCAAGGGGATTGGGGCGAGGGGGGTGGGCGAGGGGGGTGGGGGTGGACGTGGGGGGTGGGGGTGGGCGCGGGGATTGGGCAATGGGACCAGGCAAGGGGACCGGGCAGAGAAAGGAGAACTCGAGTGAGGTAGAGAGTGAGGATCTGCAGAAACTGACCCTATCGGGAGACAGATTGTAACTGGCAGCAGCGTGGATTCAGGTAAAGGGTGTGGGCAGGGCAGCTGGAACCTGGAACCTGGGCCCTGGAACAGGAGGCTGTCCGAAGTGAGGGAGGTGAAGGTGGAGGAGAATGGGAAATATAATGTGTTACGTGCTGGAAATTTAATTCTTAGGGATCCTTTGTACACAGGTTCGGGAAAGGTAAATTCCAGGGATCAGGATCACTCGTATCTCAAATCAGCTTGAGAGAGTATTGAAGAGGGAGGAGCGAGGAACCAGCCATTGTGATCCATGTGGGAGCAACGAGAGAGGAAAGAGTAGAGCAGAGATCCAGCGTGTAGCTGGGAACTAAGTTAAGGAACAGGATCTCGAGGAGTGTAACCTGTGGATTATTATCGGAGCAATGTGCAAACTGGGGAGATGAACATGTGCTGAGTGGCCCGTGAAGAGGACAATGATAGCAACAGCAGGACGGGGAAGGCTCTGTCCAGCTGGGATGGGCTTCATCTGAACCAGGTCGGGATTGGAGTCCTAAAGGATAAACAGGACAGTCCTTGTGGACGTTAATAAATGGGAGGGCGGCTCAGACGGAAAGGGTAGCATAAAAAATAGTTTGAAAACAAGTAGAGAGATGGTCAGAGATTGTTCTTCTGCAACTAAAGGAAAATCAAAAAGATGGAAAATTATTAAAAACCAGGAGAAAAAATAAGCAGCACGAGTTAAATATCAGTGCCAGTTAGAGTGTTTAACCAAAATAAGCGTTCTTTATCCCAACACACAGAGTATAAGGAACAAACTGAATGAGTTGGAGATGCAATTTCAACTTGAAGGAAAAGTTGTGATGGCCTTTCCAGAGTCTCGGCTGTGACAGTCCGGATTGGGAGTGAAATCTATCAGGTTACAAGATCCACAGGAAAGACTGGGAAATGGGAAAGGGGTGGTGGCCTTAGTGATGAAGAATGAAATCACTTCAATGATAAGAGAGGATATAACAATAAACAGGCAGTGGAGATTTTATAGGTAGATTTAAGAAATAGAATGGAGTTTATGACGGGGGATGGGGCGGGAGTTGGATATAGAATGCCCCCAGCAGCAGAGAAATGATAGAATATACACCTGGTGATGAGATAAGCGTGTAGCAGCAGCAGAGGGTTTACTGAGAGAATTTAGCTTTAAAATAGTCTCCGATAATTAGAGTCACTCACGTTATAAATGTAGTGAAGTTCTAAAGTGCCTTTGAAATAGTTTTCTGCAATAATATGTTCCAGAATCAACAAGGCGTCAGGCTATAGATTAGATTAGAACAATAAGTGAGATTTACTGAACTGCCATCATCATATGTTTGAGTTCAATGTAGTGTTTGAACGGGGAGCTCAGTCAGTCCAGCTACTCAGATTCTAGATTAAGGTAAGGCTGCCTTTCAGTGCAATGAGACAGAGATGATTTGCCCATTGAACAGATAAAAAGACTGAGATTCATGGAAATGTTGTAAAAAACAGAATGTGATACAGAGCCAGTTAATACCCCACAGGAGTCAGCAACAACATTGCAGCTACCCTAACCATAACCTTCCAAAACTCGCAGTGTGTGCCACTCCTTTATTTAGGAATATAGGAAACAGGAACAGAAGTAGACCCTTCAGCCCCTCAAACCTGCTATTCTACTAGACCATGGCTGCTCTTCCACCTCAACTCCATTTTCCCACGGTGTCCCTATATCCCTTAATATCTTCAATATCTAGAAGTCTATCGATCTTGGGCTTGAAGACTCACTGACTGAGCTTCCACAGCCCTCTCTGGGAGAGAATTCCAAAGATTCATCCCCCTCTGAATGAAGATAATTCCTCCTCATCTCAGTCCTAAATGGCCTGTAATGACTTCAATCAGGCCATTGAGGGAGCGATTTTCAAAATTCACATCCTTATTTTTGAATCATTGAATGGACTTGCCCCTCCCCTATTTCTGGAATCTCCTTCAGTCCGACAACCTTCCCGGGATCACTGCACTTATCCAATTCCAGCCTCGTGGGCCATCCCTAATTCAACCACTCTGCCACTGGTGGGCAGCCGGGGCCCGAAGCTCCGGAATTCTCTGGAATTCTCTCTCGATATCACTCTGCCTCACTTTCCTCCATTCTGCTGCCGCTTATAAAATCACCTCTTTAATCAAGCTTCTGGCACCTGGCCCAACATCTCAAATGGATCAGTGTCAAATTTTGTTCCATAACATTCCCGTAAAGCACCATGGACAGTTTTATTATGTTAAAGATATTATAGCGGTGGAAGTTGTTGTTTGCAATTACTGGAGTTGATAGTTGTGGATACGGTGCCTCAAGGTCTTGAAACTGTCTAGCGGCTGCGAGTCGGCGTGGAGATGTAAAGGGTAGACCATGTCTGACAAACCTGATCAAAGAGGTGACTCAAGCGTTAGAGAAGGCAATGTGTCCGGATGTTACTGATATGCACTTAAAGAAGCCATTATATAAATACCTTTATACAATACTATTCAGTAAAGTTGAAGCTCATGGAATTGAAGGCAAACTATTGATTTGGTTAGGAAATTGGCCAAACAGCAGGACACAGAGTGCTTGATGGCCAGCCCAGGCACGATGGGCCAAAGGGCCTCTTTCTCAGATGTAAAACTCTATGCGTAGGTCCTCTAACTGGCAGCTGAGTCGAGTGACATCCTGCAAGGATGTGTAATCAGGGCCTCCACTAGTCACCATGTTTATTAATGATTTAGACGATGGGACAGGAAGACATGTTCCGAGGTTGCTGACAGCACAAAACTAGGTGGCATTCTGAGCTGTGACGATGGAAACATTAAATAACAAAGTGATATTAACAGAGTAAATCAATGGGTTAAATTGTGGCGAATGAATTTTAATGCAGTCAAATATGAGGCTTTAACGTCACACGGATAGAAGAGAGGACCTTGTAAATGGTGAAAGGCCAGGAACAGAGGCAGCCCAAAGGGTCTTTAAATCATAAAGCATCAAGGGCAGGCACAGATAGTCATCAAGAAGGTTAATGGAATGCTGGTCTTTATATCGAGTGGGCTAAAACACAAAGGGGTACAAGTCATGCCACAACGATACAAAGCCCTGGTTAGACCTGGGTCAGTGTGAGCAGTTCTTGGCACCGCATCTTAGAAAGGACATTTTGTCTCTGTATGGAGTGAGGAATGGGTTTCTCAGAATGATACCCGAGCTCCACCTGTTAAAAGACAAGGAGAGATTACGCAAACTAGGGTTGTATTTGCTGGAATTTAGAAGGTTAAGGGGAAAGTACTGCCATTGACTGGGGAGCTGAAGGCCCAGGGATCTTCATGGGGTTACTTGAGTCAAGGACCTTTAAAAATGATGTATGGGATCCGATTCCAGGATTCCTGCCCCATTCTTATTTACAGGAATTTTTACTGGCACAGGATGAGGGTTCAGTTAGCGATCCTGCCCATGGCACTCCCACTCCTGCCAGCTCCATTCCAGGGGTGGGCATTTCAAACCACCCACATGGAGGTTTATGTTGTTAGTAGATGTGGGGGGCTTGGGGGAGGGGGGGGGTGGGGTGGGGCGGTGCAGCTAGTCCTGAGTTGGAACAAAAACAGAAACAGCCATTCAACATTTCCTCCGGATTACATTTTCATAAAACTGTCAATTAATCAGAGCCATTCATACTATCAACGAGCGACAAGGTGCTATCATCCACCTCACATCTCTTAATTGTGTGTGTGAATAAACCAACAGGCATTGAAAAAAAAACTCTTCAAAGAAAGATCTGGTGGATACAAAGTAATAAGGATATCATTCAAGCAAAGGCATCACTCCCCTCTTCGGTTGTGTAAACACTGCCTGCTTAGAGCTAAATTTAGCTGAGCTGTTGGGTTAACCGTAGTTGAAGTGTGAAGTTCTGACATTCATGATGTCAAATGGTCAGTCCCAGTGGACAGAGGCTGGCCTTACAGACCTGCGAGCTTTGCCGTCTGCCCGCCCCCATGACTGCCTTGGGTCTGTCCCTGGCGGCTGCGAGGCTGAATCCATTCTGTCCCTGCCTCCCTGGAATGAAAATACGGCAGGAAGGAGCCTCCTCAACAAGAGACGGGTTTTCGGAATTGGTAACTTCCCCGGCTCCTGTTTCCAACTTCTTCACAAAAATCTGACCCTAGGTCGAGGGGGCACAGTCTAAGAATGAAAAGCTAGAGACAGCCACTCTTTCCAGGAGTGAAGTGAGAAACATTTCTCCAACCAGAGAGTGGTACAAGTTTGGAATTCTCAATTCAGCAAACAATAATTGATGCTCGACCAATTACCAGCCTGAAATCTGAGATTGATAGATTTTTGATAGCCAATAGATATTGAGGGATGTGGGACAAAAATATAGGTCTGGATTCTCCGACCTCACTCGCAGAGGATAAATGGTCTCATCTTGTTTCGAACAGAGAGTTCATTGGCAAACAGTAAAAACATGAATAAGGGCTTTCTGGATCACAGTTGAAGTGAGCCTTTGATATTTTCATTTCATTTCAATTTATGAATCACTTCAAAAAGAAAGAAACCTCAAAGAGAGAATAAAGATTCACTCATCGTGATTCACTGTTAATGTCAATGAATCTATTGCCAATATTCACAATTTTGATGAACCCTTGTGTGTTTTGTTTTATTTCTAACAACGTTATCGAGACAGTGAGTGTTGTTGGTATAATTTGGGAGGTGGGCGGGGGCGCGGGCGGTGATCTGGGGTTCGAGCTCCTCCGGGGGAAAGGAATCTGATCAGAAGTTTGAAACATGTCGATGGAAGAAACTCATCAATTTATTGGAAGAAAAGCAGACCAGGAAACACTCCAGACACTAGATTCATCCAATCACAACAATTGCCCAATCCTGTGACACAGAAATGGAAAAGTTGCTGGAAATTTCAGGGTAATTAAACAAATTTAAAACACACTAATGTGGGAGCTTTGATCCACATTACACATTCGCAGTTGCATTATTGTAACATGAGTAGAAAGTATCGCTCCTATTCCGTGTTTAAAGTAAATGCTAACAATCCAAATATGTAACTGTTTCCAATTAGTCAGGATTTTCAGTAACTGACATCTCTTTATCACTCAGTGTCAATCATTCCCAGCCCACTGCCGCTTGTCCTCCACATTATAGATCACGCCAAGAAACAAGCCATCAATATCTAGTGATGGTCAAAATTATGAGGAATATTTTCTGCAAGAAACATGAAGCATTTTAATTTTCGGTTTCACCCAATGAAGCATTTTGTTCGCTCACTGGCTACTCCCTGTCATGTGATGATCTGTATGTGACATTTTAAAATCTGTAACCAAAGTGTGTGTGTAAATGTGCCTGCAGGTCTCTCTGTGTGGCTCTGCACACACAGTTTTTTAAAGTTTATTAGTGTCACAAGTAGTGTCACATTGACACTGCAATGAAGTTACTGTGAGAATCCCCTAGTTGCCATACTCCGGCGCCTGTTCGGGTACACCGAGGGAGAATTTAGCATGGCCAATGCACCTAACCAGCACGTCTTTCAGACTGTGGGAGGAAACTGGAGCACTCGGAGGAAACCCACGCAGACATGGGGTGAATGTGCAGACTCCGCACAGACAGTGACCCAGGCTGGGAATCGAACCCGGGTCCCTGGCGCTGTGAGGCAGCAGTGCTAACCACTGTCATAACACCCTGATCTTTGGTCTGGTACAATCCTGAGAGCAGGAAAGAATTGAGCTCAGGAAGATGTGATGCACCAGGTTTGGTTTCCGCTGTCCTTTCTACAGACTGGCTCCAGATAAACCTTGACAAATTTCAAACCGACAGCTTAAACTGACTGATGAGTGAACTTTCCCTTTTGCAGATTCTTAAAGTAAAACTACAAGAAACAAATCATCTCTGTAAATAATCGAGCATGACATTAATATAGAACAGAAAATAAAAATTAAACTATCTCTCCAAACATCCTGGCTGGGATTCTATGATCTTGTTCACCCCACTACCGCTGTCAGCGAGAACAGAACATTGTTCGCTCAGCTCAAACTCCATTCGGTGCAGCGGGACTGGAAAATCCCTGTCGTGGGCAAGGTCGGAGAATTCCAGCCCCCGTCTGCTTGGTCAGTTATTTGGAGTGAGATTGGGAGGTTTTGAGACAGTCCCTTTCTGAAAGTGATTCTCCCCCCCCATCAGGCTGCAGCTATTGAGGCTGGCACAAAGTGACTGTTGGATAGCACAGCTTTCAATATTTCTCCCAGCTAATAAAATATCAGTTCTCGGGATTTTCTGAGCATGTTCTTCCAACTCCCTCACTGACTGTAAAATCAATTTGCTGATCTCCTGCACTTTTACAGCCAATTTCAACAATGTTTCAGAAAATGAGCCAATGTTTTGACAATGGAAATTGGGAACTCTGCCAATGTGCACTTAAAATATTTAGCCAACGTCTTATAAAGTTTACAGTGTGAGAGAGAATCTGGAGTGGTCTTGCACATCTCCAGTGATTTGCCACAGTTTGTGTGTGAGAGGGGAATCTGGGGTGATCTGCTGTTGTTTTGAGACAGTAAGAAGTCTGACAACATCGCTACCCCAGTCCAACGCCGGCATCTCCACGTTTTGAGACATTACAGAGAGTTGAGGCAGCACTGTATAAATGCAAATTTTTCTATCACTTACTGTGAGAACAATCCTTCCCGATCCAGCCTGGGAAACACTGACAGGATCCATCGATAGGATTACAGGTGCTGTTGTTTGAACAGGAACAAATTCCAGAGCAGTTCTTTCCAAATCTTCCACTCGCACATACTTTAGAAAGGAAAACAAAATTCAGACAAGTACATTAACATCATGCTAACAGGCAAGGTCACCTTAGCTGAACAAAATGACTTATTAAAGGCTTCGAGATTCCTAGTCCCTGCTCCCAATCTCAATCCTGCCTTTGACCAGTTCTCTCTCCCACCCCAGATCCAACCTCTGCTTCCTGTCCCATTCCTGGTTCAATTCCTACCCCTCCCTATTCCTGCATCTGGTTCACTCACAGTCCTCCCTCCGTCCCAGTTCCTGGGCCTCGGAAGTGCGGTTTAAATGGGGTGGAGTAGGGGGAGCTGGGGAAATTCCCGGCACTGACTGGCAGTAAGTTGTGAAGCCTGAAGAAGCCTTTTAAAAATCTCTTCCCTTCCTTCCTCCTGTGAAGGAACAGCCGCACTTGGAAATAATCAGAAATTCCTAGCATTTCTAGAATCAAAAAATAGCAAATCAGTAACAGACACTGTTACCCCTTTAATTGCCAATAAAATATAACACAAGTGCACCTTCCATTTCTGTAAGTATTTTAACCTTTTATTAACGACCTTGTCCAGAAACATTATTATTATTAGAAACAGAAAATGAAAGCAGGTCTGGCAGCATCTTGGAGAGTTAATCTTTGAGTCGGGTACATGATGCTTTTCCACAAGTAGCTGCTGCAATTTGCAGTACATTTTGTGCTTTGCTGGATTTTATTTTTTGTAAGTTACTCCAGTTTTTCTGTTCTGCATTCCAGGTTTCTCTACCCCATAAACATTTCTCCTGGCCAAGGGATTAGGCAAACATAACCATCGCTGCTTGCCTCTGGCTGCCAACAAATGCATGAGAGCAGTATCGAGGGCTGTTTTATGCTATTTCCCCCTTGACCAAGAGGTAGTCAAGGTTAAATGAGAGGAAAGAGCTTTTTTTTTTAACCTGTTTGAAGCCCAGTGCTGTGAGGAAATCAGTGTTGGAAAGATTGTGAATTTCATGCTCACAGCATTGGCAACCTATTGCCTCCAAAATGCAAAGCAGCAAAGCAAAAGGAACATCACTCTGTATTCTGGAAAGCAGCTTGTGCATGTGTGTGTGTGTGTGTGTGTGTGTGTGTGCGTGTGTGTGTGCGTGTGTGTGTGCATGTGTGTGTGTGTGTGTGTGTGCATGTGTGTGTGCATATGTGTGTGTCTCTGTGCTCCTGACTGCCAAGGGCATTCACAGGTGTAATCAAAAGTATTTCAGTGTGAAACAGAAGCCTGAGAAAGCGGCCAGTGAATTCCCGGGGAAGCGCAGTGCAGAGGAATGGTCAAAGGGCAGATGAGGGCAGGCATATTTGAGCAAATATCAAAAAATGCAGTCACGTGCTAGGATTGCCAACTCAGCAAGCTGTCACAAAGTATCTGAGGGAAGAGAATGACTGAGAGAGAGCAGAGAAATGAATGAGAGCAGCAAGTTCAGTCCAAAAAAAATTGCACAGAATTGACAATGCAGTCCGAGTAGTTAGCGATAATGTTCATTTTCACACCGCCAATTATTCTGTTCCCAGATTTCCTTTTCTCTTCGACAAACTATCCAACCCGTTCAGACGTTCATACAGGTTATCGGAGGCGAGGGGGTGCAGAGTTGAGGTCACAATCAAATCAGTCATTGAATGGTGCAGCAGGATCAAGGGGCCGAGTGGCCTCCACCTTCTCCTAATGCGTATGTTCAATAGGGAAACATTTCCAGGGTCTCTGATCTCTCATTCCATAGCCTCGCAATACTCTGCATAAAAACATTTGTCATGTCTTGCTCTAAATTTTTTATTTGAATCTTATGCTTATGCCCACTCGTTCTAGAATCTCCTATCATTGAAGACAGCCAATTTCTATTGACACTGTTCTATCCTGTCATAATTTTAGAAACATTCTGTTAAATGGTCTTTAATCTCTGGTGTTCCAATGAAAATAGCCTTAATTATCGAAGTTTAGAAACATAGAAACATAGAAAAACGACAGCACAAAACAGGCCCTTCGGCCCCACAAGTTGTGCCGAACATATCCCTACCTTCTAGACCTACCTATAACCCTCCATCCTATTAAGTCCCATGTACTCATCCAGGAGTCTCTTGAAAGACCCCATTGAGTTTGCCTCCACCACCACTGACGGCAGCCGATTCCACTCACCTACCACCCTCTGTGTGAAAAACTTACCCCTAACATTTCCCCTGTACCTACCCCCCAGCACCTTAAACCTGTGTCCTCTCGTAGCAGCCATTTCCACCCTGGGAAAAAGCCTCTGAGAGTCCACCCGATCTATGCCTCTCAACATCTTATATACCTCTATTAGGTCTCCTCTCATCCTACGTCTCTCCAAGGAGAAAATATAAAGTTTCTCTTTATATTTGGGTTTCCTCATTCCAGGCTGAATCCTCTCCATTGCCTCAACATCCTTCCTGTAGAGTGGAGTCCAACATTGAAATGTGTCGATCTCTGTTTTATTTGGCTGTGTTTCTCCCCAGTCGCGTGTTGTCATTTAAAATAAACTGTTTTGTGGTTGATGTTATTGACTTGTTTGTTAAATCCTGTGTATTTTTTTGGGGGGTGGGGGGGTTGGGGGGGTGTATGTCTGAGCTTTTGGGCGTGATCCACCCAAACTGGCACCATCTCTCTGGCACTGGCAGCATCTGTCAGTTGGGATTCACCATCTGAAAGATGCAAATGTATGCGTCACAAGCAAACCCGCTGGCCAGAGATTGGGGCGCACTGTCCCCCCCCCCAAAAAAAACAAATGGTGAAACCCCCACTGGCAGGAGAGCACAGAGGTAATCTATTTCCCCCCAAACCCCAATCCCCAACCAACACCACAAAGGCCTGAGGGTACCCAGCCCAAATGTCCTCCCCTCAGGCCCCCTTCAGGCCCTGCTCCTTTGCAGTGCCACCAGTGCACTGCCCCCTGACACCTTGGCACAGGGTCCAGTGCCCATGGGCCTCTCTGCTGCTGCCAGGCTGCAGAGGGAGGAGCCCCCAAGGGTTGGGTGGGCTCGGGTTGGGAGCAAAGGTTTGACCTTGGCACTCTCCCCTGGAATGGGGGTCTTGTGGCTGGATTGCCCCTTCTCGCCCTGGGAAAGGTGTTGTTCAGTTTCAGTGTGGTGAATTCAGACACCGTCCTGGGGTAAAATATTCATTATTGTCTCTGTCCTCGAAAACAGTTCCCTGCTCACTTCAATCAGCTGCACTCCATTCAGCAGAAGCGGTTCCCCTTTCTCTTTCTAGGAAGCGACAGATGTGAGAAAACCCCTTTCAATCCTCTGACTGAAGTAAGTCAGTCACTTTCACCAGGAGGGAAATTCCTATCTCCATAGCTGTTCATTCAGCCTCATTGCTTTAACACAGCATTTGTTTCAAGCTTCTGAGCCTTCATAGAAAGCTAAGAGCCTTTGAAATGCCTTCAAACTCTCTGAAAACCTTTGTTTCCATTCAATTTCGGTCCAGTCCCTTAACTCTCATTTGATTGACAGCTTAATGGTTTTACACAGCCTCCAGTCAGCTGTGTTAGTTTACCTTTTTCTTTCATACTTGAATACATCTCAAGTATCCCCCCCATTGTCCTGATTGCAATATTTACAGAAAAGCGGAACTGAAAAGCATTTAGCTGCTTTGAAGTTGCCTACAGCTGAGACAATCAAATGAGAGTTAAAAGTGGCACTGGAACTGTGATGGGAATCAATGTTTTCGGGAATGGAGAACGAGAGAAACTTGAAAACAATGATTCAAAAAAATAAGTGCTCTCAGATACAATGGCCGGAATTTTCACAAAATTTGTCAGTGTGTCAGTTTCAGACTAAGAATGGTGTGTATCTCTCCAGATGCACAGCCGAGTTTTCTCTCCAGCGTTTCTGGCACTCAGTGCAAACAGAATCTGGGGTGTGGTTTGTGTCGTTAGTCTGGTGGGACAGGGCCTGATAGAGTCGGCAAGGCCGGCTCCACCGCGATCGGGGCACCGTCTTTAGGAGATTTAGCAGCCAATACGGAATTTGTGTCTGCGGATAGGGGGGCCACTAAATCGCGGCCAATATATATCTAAACATGACAACATCAATCAGATTGTGTTGAATATTCAGTATATTAGCTATTTGAACTCTTTAATTATGTAACTATCTTGTTACACTCCTAGTTGGGTACTCAATGATTTATAAATCTCAGATGTGCATTACCCTCTGTTTATTGCCTTTTGTGGGACTTTTATTTAACAGTGTAAACTTTGAACAGTTTAATGGGTTGTTATATACTTAGTCCTCAAAACTATCGAACTTTTGGGGAAAACTTTCTCTGTGATCCTCCTTTTAGTTATCAGTATCCAGTTTGCAGGTGATACACACTCTTTTCAGCCTCCTGATCCAACTATCAAATTGGCCCCAAGACCAATCATTTCTTAGATTATGCCCTCAGTCAATTAAGAGATCTCGTTTTAAGTTGCAGACGACAGGAGTTCCACAGCAGAGCAAAGCACATCAAATCCTTCTTCAGATGATTCATTTGATAATACACCGCTGCTTTTTAACTGCACTGGGGATTCGCTGCATTAATCTATATTTAATTCATGTTTAATGACTTTGGATAAAAACTTCATGGAATTGGGTAAATCAAATATTTTTGGAAAAAGTTGAGGAATCAGAGAAACTTGCAATTAAAGTTACTAACGAGCATAGCCCTGAATTCAGGTAAAGTGCCTAGGGAACAAAATTAAGCCTTTCAGAGAAAGAAATCAAAGAGATAATCCGACATGTGTTGCTGTCGATGCTTCATCTCATTATATTCGGAAACATACGTCAGGAATTGGGTTATATTATCACAGCCCCGATTCGCCATCTCACACTCACTGCCTAATGAGGTTCCACTGCCTGACGCACATTGCAAAACTACCTCGGAACTATAGGAAATGGATGGGAACATCCAGACTGGGAAGGGGCAAATCGGTTTTGAGGATGCAGACTCCAGAGCACAGACACAAATACAGGAGAACCTCTAAACTCCTTAAAAGGTGACGTACCAGGACAATCACAGATTGATGCATCATTCAGCAGGATTAGCAGGTGAACATAATAAAGTTGCTGCCCAACTTCACCACACTTTGGAGCTGCCAAAGTCCAGGCCACCTTGGCAAAATGAAACGGCCTTTATAAACTCAGAGGAATTTGACTCCAGCAGTGAGGCAGCATCGATTGGATCATTACATCAACTTTGAACAGTACTTTTTGCTTAAGTCATCTTAGTCAAACTTATTTAAATTGAAAGTGGTTTACAAGGATAGCTCCTCGGAGAGTAAAATCTCCAGAGAAACCCACCAACTCTTCCATCGGTCACAGACAGAGGAAAAACACAGATACAACGAGGCCTTCAGTGACTAGGATTGTTGTGGAACACACCACTGGGATCTCTGTGCCATGCCTCAAACAGTGTCTTACTATACAGACAGTAAGGAAAGACTCCCATATCATTGACGTACACTGTGTATCACATAACACTGCAACACAGCGACCTAACCATGGGGGAAGAGACCAGCCCTCAGCTGAGGCCAGAATGATCAGGCCGGAGTTAAATATTTTATTCTGCTTTTTACTGCACCCCACTTCCTGCATTTTAATTTCCACCTGCGTGACAAGGGTCTGGCACATATAGGTTAATGTAGCACAGAACCACCCCACACAGTGATGTAAAAGAGCACAAAGTCAGCTGAGTGTTGGACAGAGCCCAGTATCCGAGCAAGCATGGAGACAGCGCCCATCTTGAACCCTTTAATGTACATTTGTAAATAATTCTAAAAGTCAATAAAGAGTGACAAGGTTGAGAAGGTGGGGCCTTTATGAATAACCTCAGCCAGTGCGGGAATTGAACCTGTTCTGTTTGCGTCACTCTGATCACGAGCCAGTTGCCCAGGCACTGAGCTAAAGCGACTCCCACCTGCAGGAGCACCCAGTTTAGAAATGTCCAGAAAAAACAGGAGAGCAGGACTAATCCAATAGCTCTTCCAAGGCACCAACAATAGGTCGTATGATTCTAAATACTGGAACGAGGTTTCATGAGTAAATATCAGAGTTTAGTGAAGAAAGCAAATTACATTCCTGACTTTTGATTCAGCAAGTACAGAGTATCGAAAAGCAGACAGACATGGGGCAGAAACGATGATGCGGGCACAAAGTCCTGAGAGAGTCAGGATATGAGATTCTCGTTACGGGGAGTGAGAGCAGTGAGGGGGAGGGAGGTTGGCGATGCCTGGTAGGGGCTGGGGGGGGGGGGGCGGTGAAGAGTGAAAGAGTGCCCACAATACTGCTACGGTTGTGGGGGTGGGGGAGAGCCCCGATGCCTCCAAGTTGGAGGGTCACCTCTTATGGGTGTGTGTGTGTGTAGGGGGGAGGGAAGTGGGAGGAGAATTTAATTCCTTTACAAGATGGCGCCCCGATCCCCGTTGTGCCGGTCTTGCCGGCCCCGCCCTGTCAGAGTTTTGGCACAAACCACAGTCCAGATTCTCGGTGAACTGAGTGCAGGAGAATCTGCTCTGAAAACTCGACTGTGCATCTGGAGAGATGATGTGGAGATGCTGGCGTTGGACTGGGGTGAACACAGTAAGAATTTTAACAACACCAGGTTAAAGTCCAACAGGTTTATTTGGTAGCAAATGCCATTAGCTTTCGGAGCGCTGCTCCTTCGTCCATCTGACGAAGGAGCAGCGCTCTGAAAGCTAATGGCATTTGCTACCAAATAAACCTGTTGAACTTTAACCTGGTGTTGTTAAAACTCTTATATCTGGAGAGACACAGACCGGTTTTCAGTCAACCTGACAGTCGAAGGAACGTTGGTAAAATTGCGACCATAGTGTTTTATCCCAGTGGCAGGGTGTAGGTTCATATTCAGACAGTCTACCGCTGTGACTATCCCAATCCCTAGCCCTGCTGTACTCTGGAGGTTGCGGATTTCTCTCCCAGGAGCACTGAGTAATAGAAGATCCTAATATAGTGACTTGACTTTTTACACTAGCGTAAAGGCCTCATCATCTCCTATTGTTACACATGTGGCTCTGACATATTCAAGACATTACCTTGATTGCAGAGGGAACCCATGAATCCTGACAAGCAATCACAGTGGCCTGTGACATGATGACATGGTCCGTTACTGTGCACACACTGGGGACAAGCCTGGTTGCAATGATGGCCATAAAATCCAGGGGAACAGACTGAAAGAAAGTCAAAGTAGCTCAGACAGTTAAACAAAATACACCAATTAAACCTTCTCAAATTCCTCTCTTTCTAAAATATTTCTCAGAAATTACCAATCAACATTTTTTTCTGCATGGCCAAAATGGAAATCAGTTGATTAAGTGTCAAAGTTGGTTCTCAGTGAGACTCTCCTAGTGAGGCAAACATCTGATTCTCTCCTCATTATCGTGAATAGACACAATCACTGGCAATGGGATTGTGATTCCCGGACAGTTTGCCCTTGGAGTGTCAGCATTGTTCAGTGATATCAACTTCCACCACTGAGCCCGAATCTCACCCCAGGGCCAGAATGTTACGCTCCCTCACTAGTGAGGGGAGTGGGGGGGGGGGCATGGAACTGCAGGGAGGGGATTGACCCCAGGTTCCCCCCAACACAAACACACAATGATGGGCTGGACAAGGCCTGGGACACAAAGACTGTCCATGCTCCAGTTGAGGCCCTTGGGGCAATCTACATCCCAGGGTGCTAAAGGTGGTGGCCATGGAAACAGATGCGCTGGTTGTCATCTTCCAACATTCTGTAGATTTTGGAACAGTCCCGGCAGATTGGAGTGTGGCAAATGTAACGCTGCTAATTAAAAATGGAGGGAGGGAGAAAACAGGGAAATTACAGACCGGTTAGCCAAACATCAATAGTAGGGAAAATGCTAGAATCTAAGGGATGTGATAACAGGACACTTAGAAATTATCAACAAGAATAGACAAAATCAGCATGGATTTATGAAAGGGAAATCATGTTTGACAAACCCACTGGAGTTTATTGAGAATGTAACTAGTAGAATAGATAAGGGTGAATCAGTGGATGTGGTGTATTTGGATTTTCAGAAAGCTTTTGACAAAGTCTCACGTAAGAGATTAGTGTGCTATATTAAAGCAAATGGGATTGGGGGTAATATATAGGCATGGATTGAGAATTGGTTAGCAGACAGGAAACAGTGAGCAGGAATAAATGGGTCTTTTTCGAAGTGGCAGACATTGACTAGTGGGGTCCCGCATGGATCAGTGCTTGGACCCCAGCTATTCACAATATACATCAATGATTTGGACGATGGGGCCAAATGTAATATTTCCAAGTTCGCTGATGACACAAACTTGGTGGGAATGTGAGTGGTGAGGAAGATGTTTTGAGGCTTCAAGGTGATTTAGACAAGTTGAGTGAGTGGGCAAACACATGGCAGACGCAGCGTAATGTGGGTGAGTTTGAAGTTATCCACTTTGGATGGAGAAACAGCATAATTTAAATGATGACAGATTGGGAAACAGTGACATACCAAGGGATCTGGGTGTCCTTGTACGCCAGTCACTGAAAGCAAGCATGTAGGTACAGCAAGCAGTTAGAAAGGCAAATGGTATATTGGCCTTCATTGCAAGAGGACTTGAGTACAGGAGAAAGGATGTCTTACTGCAGCGGTACAGGGCCTTGGTGAGACCAAACCTGGAGAACAGTGTGCAGTTTTGGTCTCCTTACTTAAGAAAGGAAATATTTGTCACAGAGGGAGTGCGGCGAAGGTTCACCAGATTCATTCCTGGGATGGCAGGATTGTCATTTGAGGAGAGATTGGGTCGACTGGGCCTATAGTCACTGGAATTTAGGAGAATGTGAGGGAATCTGATTGAATCGTATAAAATTCTGACAGGGCTGGACAGACTGGATGCAGGAATGTTGTTTCCTCTGGCTGGGGGAGGGTCTAGAACAAGGGGTCACAGTCTCAGGATATGGGGTTGGCTATTTAGGACTGAGATGAGGAGAAACTTCTTCGCTCAAAGGGTGGTGGACCTGTGGAATTCTCTACGGCAAGAAGCTGTGGAGGCCAAATCACTGTACTTAAGAAGGACATAGATAGATTTCTAGACACTAAAGGTGCCAAAGGATATGGGGAGAGTGCGGGAGAATGGAGTTGAGATAGAGGATCATCCATGATCATTCTGAATGGGGGAGCAGGCTCGAAAGGCCGAATGGCCTCCTCCTGCTCCAAGTTTCTATGTCTTGACGAGAGTTTTGCAGTGTCCTAGCCAATATTTATTTGTCCTGACTCATATTTATCACCATCAAAAAACAAATCAAGTTGTACTTTAACTTTATCTAGCTGATTGCAAGGCCTCACTATGTACAAACCGTCTGTTGTACTTAACCTGAAATGCACAAAATACACGTAAGCTGTTTCGAGTTTTCTATGATGTCGTAACAATGTGATTTCACCCTCTGTGGCTGGAATTTTCCGGCCGTCCTCACCAGCGGGATTTTCCCATCCTGCTGCAGTGAATGGAGATTTGGCTTCTTGCCTAATTCGCCGTCTTCGCTGCAGTGGGAGCGTGGCGGTAAGATCGGGCCGTGTTTTTGAGAAGATTCCCAAAGCAGAAACTTATCTCTTGTGAAGAGTTATGTCGAGTTTATTAGTGCCTGTATCATTTCTAACAGCAATTCTTGCTCTCCTGAGCTGGCGGGAAAGATCTAAAGCTGCGGCCTCTTGTCATTTGTGACTTGAAAAGACAGTTTGTTTATGGCCCTGTAGCAATGCCCAGACATACATTTTTCTTTCATAACTAAGCCTTTACTGAAACAAATAGAATCTTGGACTTTATATAGGGCTGGATTACAAGAGGCAAGATGTCATATCAAAGCAATATCAGACACTAGCTCAGCCCCAGATTGGCATCACACTCTAAGAAGTACATAAGACTTGAGAAGATTTGAAGCGATTTACTGGAATGTTTCCAGGGGTGAGGTTATTGGAGTTACGTGGAGAGACTGGAGAAGCTGGGGTTGCTCTCCTGAGAGCAGAGAAGGCTAAGAAAAAAATTGACATCATGATGGGTTTAGGTAGAGCAAATAAAGAGAAATTGCATCCTTTGGCTGATTCTTGTTAATTAGAGGACACTGACTTCAGGCGATTGGTGAAAGAACGAGCGGTGATGACATGAGAAAAACTTTTTAATACAGCAAGGGGTTAGGATTCGGGATGCATCGCATGATGGACGGTGGATATAGATCCAGCCATTGTCTTCAAATGGGAATTGGAAAAGTATTTGAAGGAGAAAAGAACAGCAGTGATACGGGAAACAGTGGGAAAGTGGGATTAACCGTATGTCAGAAATATTGGCACAGACCCGGGATGAATGCTCCCTGTGCTGTATTATATTATGATTCTTATATATAAGATATATAAACATATATCTTATTGGAGTTAGAGATGTTCACACACTGTGTCTATGCACCAGTATCTTTGATGTATTAAAAATACTCCAAGTTACTTCATAGGAAGTGATTCAATTTGACGCAGAGCCAGATAAATAAATACTGGTTGATTACCAAATGTTCAGTCAAGGAGATGGATTTTAAGAAGTGCCTTAAAGGAGCAGAGTGAGGCAGAGAGGTTTAGAAAGGGCATTTCAGAGCCGACAGCTGAAGACACCTTTGCCAATAGCAGAGTGATGAAGATCAGGCCGGGGGTCTTCAGCTGGCATCCGGGAGAGGGAACGACTTCTTCCTCTCCCCAGGGAGAATGCATGCAGACCAACTGGGTAAAGGAGGAGAGAAGAGGATTTAAAAAGCCACCGGGTTCGGTTTCGTACTTACTCCTCTGACACATGGCCCCTCGAAATCCAGGTGCGCACTCACAGGTCCCATCCTCAGGTGAGCAGGAGCCTCCATTGTCACAGTTACAGGAAATGGAGCAGTTTGGACCCCAGCTCCCCTGCAGACACATATTGTCACAGCGAATACCTGACAAAGACATAAGAAGCACAACTGTAGAAATGACCAAGACAGGGAATGTGGTCTTGGAAATTATAAGGTGCTGGTCCACATTGAGCTTCACTAGAGCACAGTGGCAGGACAAGGACAGAAGGTCAGCATGGGAGAAAGGCGGAGAATTAAAATGACAAGCAACCGAAACTCGGGCTGGTACTTGCGGACTGAACGGAGATGTTTTGTCACCCAGTCTGCTTGTGATCTCCACAATGAGAGATCACATTGTGAACAGCAAACAGCAGTGTACTAAACTGAAAGAACTGCAAGTAAAGCTCTGTTTCACTTGGAAGGAGTATTTTGAGGCTTTGCAGAGTGAGAGAGGAGGTGGAAGGGTGGGTGCTGCAACTCTTGTGTTTGCACAGAAATGTGCCCCAGGAAAGGGAGGAGGTATCAGAGTGGTTGAGAAGTAGACTAGTGTGTCACGGAGGGAAAGGCCCCTCTGGAAGCGGAGGGCAGGGGAAGAGGTGTTTAGTGGTTCCATTAGGCTGGAACTGGAGAAGTGGCGAAGCTTGCTGCATTTTTCCAGTTTTTTTTTTTGCTTATTTCAGACGGCAAGCTTTGCAGTATTTTCCTTTTGGCTATTTGTGAATGATGTCACATGATCACTGGGATGCGGAAGGTTCACAGGACAATATTGTCCACCCCTTGCCCTGGGAGGCCAGCTGACTTCTGTTAGGTGTTTTCCCCTGTAGGGATCACCATCGTTAGGAACCCTATCAGCTTGGGATGCTCCATAACAACATTGCTGAGACTCTGAACTGGGGACAGTACAATGGAATTAAGATTCACTTTGAAAGTCTAAAATCAATGGAACTGATTGGGTTAAAATTCCTTACTCTAGAATAGACAATATATTTAGAACAGAAACAAACAAAAGCAGAAGGCGTTTTCACCCAGAGAGGGGGAATAAGCCAAAGGTGAGGATGGTTTCACTGGGGGTTCAAACTATCTTTCTCGTCTCATGGACCTCAGGTTGAACACCGCTCCAGGCACACGGGATGAAAATCCTTTCTTTCCAGAAGGATCTTAAGTGAATTTGGGGCAAATGTACCTCAGACAGGATAAACTGTCAAAACCTGGAACAGTCTCAGTGAGAGAAGTGACAAGGATGGAAATGTTATTTTTGGGGTGTTAGGCATTTCAGTTTGAAACACGTTGAGTCAGAGCAAAAGCAGCTTAAAAAACAATGTGCAGAGGTACGGGGAAGAGGCAGGAGAATAGCACGTAGCCATATTGCTTGTTTGGAGAGCCGGTGCAGACACGATGGGCCAAATGGCCTCCTCCTGCACCGTAACAATACTATGATTCAAGAAGTATAACTCAGCTTGAATCTGGCCTTGGAGTGCCTGATGCGGACACGTAATGCAATCATTTTCCATGAGTACAAAGAACAGAAAACCATTCCAGATAGAGTGAATAAGGGAAACCTCTTTGGTTCTCACCACGTGGTGATGTATTTTGTACAGGAAGCTCTGTGGCTTTACAGAAGAGCCTCCTCTTAAAAACTACAACATTTAAAAATGATTTCCTACCTCCTTTTATTCATCCTGAAATTTGCCTGTCACACAAGCTTGGGGGGATGGGTGGAGATTCACTGCCACTGAAGGCATTCTGGAATCAAACCCATCATTATTCCCATCCCCTGATGAAGTAGCTGACTTGTTATTTCGTTATGACAGTTAGAATCACAGAATCCCTGCAGTGCAGAAGGAGGACATTCGGCCCATCGAGTCTGCACCAACAACATTCCCACCCAGGCCCTATCTCCGTAACCCCACCTATCTACCCTGCTAGTCCCCCTGACATTAAGGGGCAATTTACCACGGCCAATCACCTAACCTGCACATTTTTTGGAGTGTGGGAGGAAACCGGAGCACCCAAAGGAAGCCCACGCAGACACGAGGAGAATGTGCAACCTCCACACAGACAGTGACCTGAGGCCAGAATTGAACCCGGGTCCCTCACGCTGTGAGGCAGCAGTGCTAACCTCTTACAGTACATCACAGAAAGTGAACTCAAATCTGAAGAATCTGCACTGTGAATCCACAACTTACCACTCTCAAACATTTGAGCTTTTAATTTTATATTAACGTAAAATAAACAATCGATTTGAACCACATTTCCAGATTTCACAGATTCTGCACAATCAAATGGAACAACTTTAAACTTTCCCTTCAGGATATCCCTCCGCCTGCCCCTATTCTATTACACAATCTGATTACATTCAACTCAAATTCCCGTCTCCTTTACCCGACTTAGGACAGCATCTAAGTGATGATAACTCGAAATGAAGAATTGTTTCCTGCCATTAGTGCTAAACCTAATCTTACCTTTTATCAGATTGTATCGTGTCCCCATGCCCTGCAATCTGAAAATAATGGTTAAAATTAACCTTTTCAAATTGACTTTGCACTTTATATAACTCTATAATATTCTCTGTTCCTTCTAGGCTTAAAGGTCCAAGTTGCTGTGACCATTCTTCATAACTCATTCTTCTGACAGAGCGCTCAGCCTTCTAGCCCTTTAGTCCATCATTTTCAAGACTTGTCAACCAAAACCAAACACATCTTTCAAGTTACAGTCTAACCAAATCATTCCACAGTTCCAGCAGGATGGCCCAATAAAGCTTCTCCTTGCTGTTGATTGCAGTCAGTGGTGACGGTATTATCAGTTCCAGGTCTCCTCCCAGTCTCTCTCGTAACTCCTTTGACAACATTCTTAAATATGACATTTCCTTCCATCATGCAATACTGCACACTAATTTCAAAGAACAAAGAAAATTACAGCACAGGAACAGGCCCTTCGGCCCTCCAAGCCTGCACGGGCCATGCTGCACGACTGAACTAAAACTCCCTACCCTTCCGGGGACCATATCCCTCTATTCCCATCCTATTCATATATTTGTCCAGACGCCCCTTAAAACTCACTAACGTATCTGCTTCCACTACCTCCCCGGGCAGCGAGTTCCAGGCACCCACCACCCTCCGTGTAAAAAAACTTGCCTCGTACATTCCTTTAAACTTTGCCCTTTGCACCTTAAACCTGTGCCCCCTAGTAATTCACTCATCCACCCTGGGAAAAAGCTACTGACTATCCACTCTGTCCATGCCTCTCATAATCTTGTAGACTTCTATCAGGTCTCCCCTCAATCTCCGTCATTCTAGTCAGAACAACCAAAGTTTAACCAACCTCTCCTCATAGCTAATGCCCTCCATACCAGGCAGCATCCTGGTAAAACTTTTCTGTACAAAGAACAAAGAACAGTACAGCACAGGAAACAGGCCCTTCGGCCCTCCAAGCCTGTGCCGCTCCTTGGTCCAACTAGACCAATCGTTTGTATCCCTCCATTCCCAGGCTGCTCATGTGACTATCCAGGTAAGTCTTAAACGATGTCAGCGTGCCTGCCTCCACCACCCTACTTGGCAGCGCATTCCAGGCCCCCACCACCCTCTGTGTAAAAAACGTCCCTCTGATGTCTGAGTTATACTTCGCCCCTCTCAGCTTGAGCCCGTGACCCCTCGTGATCGTCACCTCCGACCTGGGAAAAAGCTTCCCACTGTTCACCCTATCTATACCCTTCATAATCTTGTACACCTCTATTAGATCTCCCCTCATTCTCCGTCTTTCCAAGGAGAACAACCCCAGTCTACCCAATCTCTCCTCATAGCTAAGACCCTCCATACCAGGCAACATCCTGGTAAACCTTCTCTGCACTCTCTCCAATGCCTCCACGTCCTTCTGGTAGTGCGGCGACCAGAACTGGACGCAGTACTCCAAATGTGGCCTAACCAGCGTTCTATACAGCTGCATCATCAGACTCCAGCTTTTATACTCTATACCCCGTCCTATAAAGGCAAGCATACCATATGCCTTCTTCACCACCTTCTCCACCTGTGTTGCCACCTTCAAGGATTTGTGGACTTGCACACCTAGGTCCCTCTGTGTTTCTATACTCCTGATGACTCTGCCATTTATTGTATAACTCCTCCCTACATTATTTCTTCCAAAATGCATCACTTCGCATTTATCCGGATTAAATTCCATCTGCCACCTCTCCGCCCAATTTTCCAGCCTATCTATATCCTGCTGTATTGCCCGACAATGCTCTTCGCTATCCGCAATTCCAGCCATCTTTGTGTCATCCGCAAACTTGCTGATTACACCAGTTACACCTTCTTCCAAATCATTTATATATATCACAAATAGCAGAGGTCCCAGTACAGAGCCCTGCGGAACACCACTGGTCACAGACCTCCAGCCGGAAAAAGACCCTTCGACCACTACCCTCTGTCTCCTATGGCCAAGCCAGTTCTCCACCCATCGAGCCACTTCTCCTTGTATCCCATGAGCCTTAACCTTCTTAACCAACCTGCCATGTGGGACTTTGTCAAATGCCTTACTGAAATCCATATAGACGACATCCACGGCCCTTCCTTCATCAACCGTTTTTGTCACTTCCTCAAAAAACTCCACCAAATTTGTAAGGCACGACCTCCCTCTTACAAAACCATGCTGTCTGTCACTAATGAGATTGTTCCGTTCTAAATGCACATACATCCTGTCTCTAAGAATCCTCTCCAACAACTTCCCTACCACGGACGTCAAGCTCACCGGCCTATAATTTCCTGGGTTATCCCTGCTACCCTTCTTAAACAACGGGACCACATTCGCTATCCTCCAATCCTCAGGGACCTCACCCGTGTCCAAAGAAGCGACAAAGATTTCCGTCAGAGGCCCAGCAATTTCACCTCTCGTCTCCCTGAGCAGTCGAGGATAGATGCCATCAGGCCCTGGGGCTTTGTCAGTTTTAATGTTCCCTAAAAAACCTAACACTTCCTCTCTTGTAATGGAGATTTTCTCTAACGGGTCAACACCTCCCTCCGAGACACTCCCGGTTAACACGCCCCTCTCCTTCGTGAATACCGATGCAAAGTATTCATTTAGGATCTCCCCTATTCCCTTGGGTTCTAAGCATAATTCCCCTCCTTTGTCCCTGAGGGGTCCGATTTTCTCCCTGACAACTCTTTTGTTCCTAACGTATGAATAGAATGCCTTAGGATTCTCCTTAATCCTGCCTGCCAAGAACATCTCGTGACCTCTTTTTGCCCTTCTAACTCCCCGTTTGAGATCTTTCCTACTCTCTCTGTATTCCTCCAGAGCTCCATCTGTTTTTAGTTGCCTGGACTTAACGTACGCCTCCCTTTTCATTTTAATCAGATCCTCAATTTCCCTGGTTATCCACGGCTCTCGAATCCTACCTTTCCTATCTTTCCTTTTTACAGGCACATGCCTATCCTGCAGCCTTATCAATAGTTCCTTAAAAGACTCCCACATGCCAGACGCGGACTTACCCTCGAACATCCTCTCCCAATCAACATCCACCAATTCCTGCCTAATCCGGCTATAGTCAGCCTTCCCCCAATTTAGCACCCTGCCCATAGGACAGCACTCATCCTTGTCCATTACTATCCTAAAGTTAACAGAGTTGTGGTCACTATTTGCCACATGTTCCCCTACCGAAACTTTGACGACCTGACCGGGCTCATTTCCCAGAACTAGGTCCAGTATAGCCCCCTGTCTAGTCGGGCTATCTACATACTGTTCCAAAGAACCTTCCAGTACGCATTTTACAAATTCCTCCCCGTCCGGTCCCCCAGCTCTAAGCACTTTCCAGTCTGTGCCAGACTTTCCAGTCTGTACTCTCTCCAAAGCCTCCATATCCTTCTGGTAGTATGGTGACCAGAATTGAACACTATATTCCAAGTGCGGCCTAACTAAGGTTCTATAAAGCTGCAACATTCATCGGCCAGAGTTCTTCCTGTTTGTAAATATTATTGGGGAAACACTGCATAAAGAATTTCTACAATTCCATGGAACTGCATATTTGAGTCCAAAAGAATAAAGAACTCCTGTCACTTCTCTAACCTGAGGAGAACCAAAACTAAAATATAAATATTCATGAGTATGTGAAAATTACATTAAAAAAAATATTACAGATTGCAGCTCTTTGAGAAACTGCGAGGAAGGATGAGAAGAACATGTTCATGGGGGTTCTGTCACGATGTGCAGTTACATTAGAAATATGGCTGTGAAAATTGATGCGCGATTAATCCACTCGGGAGGCTAGATCGTACCCGGGAATAAAGGCTTTTATTCGCAACAAGAATAGAGCATACTGCTTAACAATACTATCCCAGACTAAAGGGTCACTAGGAAGTGCAGTGACCTTTATACTCCTATAGGAAGGCGGAGCCAAACGGAGTGTACCACAGAACAATGCTAACAGGTGGAACACCCCAACCCTAACCCCAACAGTAACAAGAGTAACATATGTACAAGTACCCATAGTGGTAACCATCTATGGTTCACCACATTCACTCCTCCTTTAAAAACAAAGGCCGGTGGGTCAAAAAAAACAGTAAGAACTGTCCATATTTTCACAAGTTCAGTCGTATCGGAGGTCCGCACCGTCTCTGCGACCTCCGCAGCACTGGTGGCAGTGCCGGTTCTGGTGACCGTGGTGTCCCTCTCTCCAAGGTGGTGTCCAGTGACTCCTCCAGTTCCTCACGCACCGGTGAACCTCGAGGTGGCGACAATCTCCTGGACTCAGGCAAGCTGTACACGGGAGTAAGAGGATTAAGTGGAGGTCCCGATACTGCCCGCGCCGTGTCAGGAGGGGAGAGAATGGACAAAGGAACCCTAACCAGGGGTGCGGGAGTGACGGGGGTTTCCAGGTCCGTGTCCTCTCGCCCATCAGGATATGCTACATAGGCATACTGAGGGTTGGCGTGGAGGAGATGGACCTGTTCAACCAAAGGGTCGGACTTGCGGGCCCTAACATGCTGCCGCAGGAGGACAGGTCCTGAGTACGTCAACCAAGACGGCAGTGAGGTCCCAGAGGAAGACTTCCTAGGGAAGGTAAACATACGCTCATGTGGGATAGCGTTGGTTGCCGTACACAGGAGGGACCGGATTGAATGGAGCGCATCAGAAAGTACCCCTTGCCAACGGGAGACTGGAAGACCCCTAGGCCTTAACGCCAGTAAGACAGCCTTCTAGACTGTAGCGTTTTCTCTTTCGACCTGCCCGTTACCCCTGGGGTTGTAACTCGTAGTCCTACTTGAGGCAATTCCTTTAGAGAGCAGGTATTGCCTCAAGTCGTCGCTCATAAACGACGAACCCCTATCACTGTGGATATAACTGGGGTAGCCAAACAGGGTAAAAAGACTCCGCAAGGCTTTGATGACCGTGGCAGCGGACATGTCAGAACAGGGAATGGCAAAAGGGAATCGGGAGTACTCGTCAACCACGTTGAGGAAATACACATTCCGATCTGTCGAAGGAAGGGGGCCCTTGAAATCAACACTCAGTCGTTCAAAAGGGCGAGTGGCCTTAATGAGGTGTGCCCTGTCAGGTCGGTAGAAGTGCGGCTTGCACTCAGCACATACCTGGCAGCTTCGAGTTATCGACCTGACATCCTCTATGGAGTAGGGCAGATTCCGTGCCTTTACAAAATGGAAGAGCCGAGTGATCCCCGGATGGCAGAGATCATTGTGGAGGGCCTGTAGCCGGTCCTCCTGCACACTGGCACATGTTCCACGCGACAGGGCATCTGAGGGCTCATTGAGCTTCCCCGGACGGTACATGATATCATAGTTGTAGGTGGAGAGTTCGATTCTCCACCTCAAGATTTTATCATTCTTAATTTTTCCCCTTAACGTGTTGTTGAACATGAATGCCACGGACCGCTGGTCCGTGAGCAGGGTAAACCGTTTTCCAGCCAAATAATGGCACCAATGCCGTACGGCCTCCACAATGGCCTGAGCCTCTTTTTCCACAGAGGAGTGCCGAATTTCAGGGCCTTGGAGGGTGCAAGAGAAAAAAGGCGATGGGCCTGCCCGCCTGGTTAAGTGTGGCGGCCAGGGCGAAATCAGATGCATCACTCTCCACCTGGAAGGGGATGGACTCATCGACAGCGTGCATCGTGGCTTTCATGATGTCAGCTTTTATCCCTTCAAAGGCTAGGCGAGCCTCTGCTGTCAGGGGAAAAGAGGTAGACTTTATGAGCGGACGGGCTTTGTCCGCATAATTGGGAACCCACTGTGCATAATACGAGAAGAAGCCAAAGCATCTTCTCAGTGCTTTGATGCTAGTGGGTAGGGGAAGTTCAAGGAGGGGACACATACGGTCTGGATCGGGGCCGATGACCCCATTTTCCACCACGTATCCGAGGATTGCTAGGCGGTGCTTGCTGAATACACACTTCTCCCTGTTATAGGTCAGATTCAGGCGAGACGCAGTGCGTAAAAACTTCTGGAGGTTGGCGTCGTGGTCCTGCTGGTCATGGCCGCAGATAGTGACGTTGTCCAGGTACGGAAAGGTAGCCCGTAGCCCGTTTTGGTCCACCATTCAGTCCATCTCATGCTGGAAGACCGAGACCCCATTAGTGACGCCAAAAGGGACCCTTGAGAAGTGGTAGAGACGGCCATCCGCCTCAAAGGCCGTGTATTTTCGGTCCTCTGGGCAAATGGGGAGCTGGTGGTAGGCTGACTTCAAGTCGATGGTGGAGAACACCCGGTACTGCGCAATCTGGTTGACCATGTCAGATATGCGCGGGAGAGGGTACGCGTCCAGCTGCGTGTACCTATTAATGGTCTGACTATAGTCTATGACCATCCGGGGCTTGTCTCCAGTCTTAACCACCAGGACTTGTGCTCCCCATGGGCTAGTGCTAGGTTGAATGATCCCTTCCCTGAGGAGCCGCTGAACCTCAGATCGAATTAAGATCCGATCCTCAGCGCTGTAACGCCTGCTCTTAGTCGCGATGGGCTTGCAGCCTGGCACGAGATTTTCAAATAAGGAAGGCGGGGTAATTTTGAGTGTCGAGAGACTGCATGTGGAGCGCGCTGGGCAATTTGGAGGCTGCTGTTCTCCCACTGAAAGTGGAGGGAGTGGCCCATCGTACTGCAGGGTCACACTCTTCAGGTGGACCATAAAGTCTAGCCCCAGGAGTACCGGAGCGCAAAGGTGCGGTAACACGAGGAGCCTGAAGTTCTCATAAACTGTGCCCCGCACCGTTAAAGTTACCACGCAGCTCCCAAGAATGATAACAGATCGGGACCTCGACGCCATAGAGATTGTCTGCCTGACAGTTTGCACGCGGAGAGCGCACCGTTTCACGGTATCCGGATGGATGAAACTCTCCGTGCTCCCGCTGTCAAAAACAGACAATGTGTCAGGTGTCCGTTTACCTCTATGTCCATCATGGACTTGTCGAGTCTGTGAGGCGTGGCCTGGTCCAGGATGATTGACGCCACTGTTGGATCCCGAGTGTAACTGCAGGCAGCTGAGATGGTCGACGACGAGGACCCCTGCTGATCGTCTGCGGCCGGTGTCGACCAAAATGGCTGCGCCCATGGATCGCACGTGGTCGATGGCGTTCAAAGTGGCGGCACCCGCAGGTCGCACGTGTCTTGCGTCGTCATCATCAGGAATGGCGGTGCCCGTAAATCGCACGTGGTTGAAGACATCGACGAAGCTGGAGATGAGGAGACGGATCCTGGGGAGTCACACGCAGCGCTGCTTGGCTTCGAAGCGGGCTTCGCTCGGCACACTTTAGCATAGTGCCCTTTCTTCCCACAAGCGGAGCAAAATACCGTCCTGGCCGGACATCTCTGACGAGAGTGCTTCGCCAATCCACAGAAATAGCACCGTGGGCCTCCTGGAGCTGCCGCAGCCGTCAGGTCTGAAGTCGAGACCATGATCGCGCAGTTCCTAGGAGCCGCTGGGTAGAGTTGAGTCGGTGGCTGTACTTGCCATGATGTTCCCACGTGGTCGGTGGGGTAAGTTTCGAGACTTCTGGAGGCCGTTTCCATCGCATCAGCCAATTCTACCGTCTTAGCCAGGTCCAAGTTACCTTGCTCTAGCAGCCGCAGGCGAATATAGGATGAGCCGATTCCCGCCATGAACGCATCTCGGATCAGATCGTTAGTGTATTGAGTAGCCGACACTGGTTTGCAATTGCAGGCTCTGGCTAGCTGCTGAAGTTCGCGCAGGTACTGTCCCGTCGTTTCGCCGGGCTGCCGCTGTCGAGTGGCTAGTAGGTGACGAGCATGAATTTCGTTTGGTGGTTTATGGTACAGCTTCTTGAGTAATTCGATGGCCTCTTTGTAGTCTTGGGAATCACGGATTGTTGCATACACAGTGTCGCTCACCCTTGCGTGGAGGACCCGCAATCTGTCGGCGTCGGTTTGGACTGCTGTTGAGGCGTCGATGTAATCCTGGAAACACTTCAACCAATGGTCGAAAGTGTTCGACGCTCCCGCGGCACGCGGATCTAAGGTTAGCCAATCGGGTTTCAGCATCTGCTCCATTTTTTTTTTTTCAGAACAAAATTTGTTGCGAATAAAATTGATGCGCAATTAATCCACTCGGGAGGCTAGATCGTACCCGGGAATAAAGGCTTTTATTCGCAACAAGAATAGAGCATACTGCTTAACAATACTATCCCAGACTAAAGGGTCACCAGGAAGTAGCAGTGATCTTTATACTCCTATAGGAAGGCGGAGCCAAACGGAGTGTACCACAGAACAAGGCCAACAGCTGGAACACCCCAACCCTAACCCCAACAGTAACAAGAGTAACATATGTACAAGTACCCATAGTGATAACCATCTATAGTTCACCACAAAAATATAATCTGATATTTTTGCCAATGCTGTAACTGAAATTCTCATTCAGCAAGTTTGCTTTTTTAAAAATGTAACATTGAGAGAAAATCTTCACAGACGTGTTTACAATGTTGCTACAATCCTTACACCGTGACATAAAGCATTTAAAGTTAATCATTCAGCACAGGGATGACATCGCTAGCATATTTGTTAATTAAGTTCTGGGAAAACTCTGTCCTTTGATAAATTTCTATACTCAATAATAAGCCGTTTTTACTGGAAGGATGCTGGTGTTAAGTAGCGTACATGGAAGGAGATTGCAACATAAAGCGGCGAGGAAGATTTATATTTGTATTGCCACATTGATTGAGCAGATGCGAAGGTGTGAGGTGATTGATTTCATTCCTGTAACATGAATCTAGAAGTGTTGCTGATCTTGGGCACAGTAGTCAGAACGAGAAGCTTTTTATCACCCCCAAGGTACAATAAGATGACGGTGAGAATGTAAGTTACATCAGAGCCCTGAGGTTTCCAACTTTAAAAATAGGACAAGTTCCTCCAACGTTTGATGCCTTCATTATGGTAAGTTTTCTCAATAATAAATGATTAGTAATGAAGCCAACAGAAATGGAAGCAATTTTCTCCATGAACATGTTCTTCTCATCCTTCCTCACAGTTTCTCAAAGAGCTGCAATCTGTAATATTTTTTTTAATGTAATTTTCACATACTCATGAATATTTACATTTTAGTTTTGGTTCTCCTCAGGTTAGAGAAGTCGGATGGAAGATTGTCTCCAGGCTCAGAATTTCTGGAAATGCTGAACCAGGTCACCATTTGCATCGTTCCAAAGTGTGGGAAACTTGCAATTGTCCATTCTATGGGAATGTGTGTGCACTCCACACAGGATCTCCCTCTAATATCACAGTCAGGTTAAAATTCCATCAGGAGTGAGCAGAAGCTCCATTCCAGAACTTGGACACTAACATCATTGCAGCACTGAGCGAATGCTGCATTGTCAGGTGTGCCGTCTTTCAGATGAGATGTTAAACAGAGGGCTCGCCTGCCCTCTCAGGAGAACATGCAAAAGATCCCGTGGCTCTGCATTGAAAAAAAGCAGTGGAGTTTTCCCAGTGTCCCAACTAAAATTTATTCCTCATTCATCACCACCATTGGCTGCTCATTGTCTCACTGTTGTTTGTGGGATCTTGCTGTGCACAAACTAACTTAAAATTAAAGTTAAAGTTTATTTATTAGTCACAAGTAGGCTTACATTAACATTGCAATGAAGTTACTGTGAAATTCCCCTAGTCGCCACAGTCTGGCACCTGTTCGGGTACACTGAAGGCAAATTTAGCACGGCCAATGCACCGAACCAGCAAGTCTTTCAGACTGTGGGAGGAAACCGGAGCACCCGGAGGAAACCCACACAGACACGGGGAGGGTGTGCAAACTCCACACGGACAGTGACCCAAGTCGGGAATTGAACCCGGGTCCCTGGCGCTGTGAGGCAGCAGTGCTAACCACTGTGCCACCGTGCCACATTTCTTACATCAGAAAAGTGACTATACTTTACTGGCTGTAAAAGACTTTGCTGTTAGCAATTTCCTTTCTTTTTTCTTTTAAACCAGATGCCAGCTGACTGGTTGAGTACTTATAGCACTTTTAGCTTTTATTTGAGATTTCCAGCATCTGCAGAATTTTGCTTTTGTAAACAGTATTTAATCTGTGTGTACCCGAGTTAGTCTACTTCCAAATGCAGTCTCTGGTCAGGAAGGGATTCTGTAAATAGACTTATTGAGACTTACACAATTCTTACAGGGCATGACGGTGGGTGGCACGGTGGCACAATGGTTAGCACTGCTGCCTCACAGCGCCAGGGACCCGAGTTCGATTCCCAGCTTGGGTCACTGTCTGTGTGGAGTTTGCACATTCTCCCCGTGTCTGCGTGGGTTTCCTCCGGGTGCTCCGGTTTCCTCCCACAGTCTGAAAGATGTGCTGGTTAGGTGCTTTGACCCAAACAGGCACCAGAATATGGCAACTAGGGGAATTTCACAGTGACTTCATTGCAGTGTTAATGTAAGCCTATTTGTGACTAATAAATAAATTTATTTCAGGGGATCAGGGGTTATGGGGAAAAGGCAGGAGAACGGGGATGAGAAAAAAATCAGCCATGATTGAATGGCGGAGCAGACTCGATGGGCCGAGTGGCCTAATTCTGCTCCTATGTCTTATGGTCTTATAACAGAGTGGATGTAGATAAGATGTTTCCCCTGATTGGTGAGTCTAGAACCGTGATGGATGTTCGGAATTCTCTGCCCCAGAGGCTGTGGAGATTCAGTCGTTGAGTATTTTCAAGACAGAAATTGATCTGGATACTTATGACATCAGAGGATATGGGGGAGTGCAGGAAGTGGTGTTGAGGTAGATGATTAAACAATGATCTAATTGAATGGTGGAGCAGGCTCGATGGGCTGAATGGTCTACACCTGCACCTATGTTCCCATGTCCCTAGACAAGTGACATAGCTTCAGAACATTACAGGAAGGATGTGGAGGCTTTGGAAAGGGTGCAGAAGAAGTTTACCAGGATGCTGCCTGGATTAGAGGGTAGGAGCTAGAAGAAGAAGAGGCTGTTTTGCCTGGAGCGGCGGAGACTGAGAGGAGACCTGATAGAAGTGTTTAAAATGATGAGAGGCACAGATAGGGTTGACAGTCAGAATTTTCTTCCCCAGAGTTGAAATGTCTAATACTAGAGGGGAGAGGGAGAAAGTTCAAAGGAGATGTGAGGGGCAAGTTTTATTTACAGAGAGAGTGCTAGGTGTCTGGAACCCGCTGCCAGGGGTGGTGGTGGAGGCAGATACAATAGGGGTGTTTAACGGGCTTTTAGATGAGCACATGAATATGCGAGGAATAGAGGGATATGGAGCAAGGGCAGGCAGAAGGGATTAGTTTACTTTGGCGTCCTGTTCGGCACAACATTGTGGGCCGAAGGGCCTGTTCTTGTGCTGTTCTATGTTGTATGGAAGTGGCAGTGAGCTGGAAAGTACTTTATCTGTACAGTTTTTTCTCATTTCACTTCAGTTTTTAGGCTCATCAAATGAAGGATGTTAGCATCAGGGAATGGGACAAGTTTCTCTCACGTTGCTGAGGATTTACATCAACAATCTCAGTTTCGATTTAGGACACATCTCCAACAATGTGTTCAAACTCCAACCTCACGACTGCTTCTCCCACACCAGAGTGACATTTCTAGTTCCCATAACTCCTGGTCTTTTCCTGTTTCATCCTGTTCTCCTAATGGTCCCTTCTGGGCAAATACATCCTGCAGCCAAGGCGGCAGATGGGTAATCTATTCTCAGGCCTTCATTTAAGCCCCTCCCTATAACAGCCGGGTAATAACTCAACCTCCAACTGTTCCTCCTGGCAATAAAGCAACCGAGGCTGGGCGTCCGGTGTGGTTGAAAATGGAACTTGCCTTCCACGGTTCCAAGTTGCAGCGTGCTGGAACAGAGGCCGGATCGCACTGCACATCACATCAGTGATCTTGTGGTGTTCAAGTGAGATTTCACATTTAAGGCCAATTACTGACAAATGATGGACCTTCTGGTATTGGGCACCTCCTTCCCTACTTTGGAAACTACACTGAAATGTCAAAGTTCTTTTACCAAGGACAATTAAAATGGATAGAGAAAAGAAACTTACATCTCAACAATTGAGAAAAGAATATTTTCCATTAAAAAAGGCATTGGGTGCATTTCTGTGCTCGTTACCAGACGCTGCAATGACTGCATGCTCCTCCCCCACCCTCTGTGATTCTCCTCTCACTATTTTATTGAAACATTCTGTCCTTTCAAATGCAGAAAGAGGCTCATTTTAATAAAGTAAAGACAGAATTTTTTAATGTGCAATGTCATTAAAGCCCAATTAATCAGTCAACCTTAGACTTATTGAGATAAGAGAGTCGAAGCCAATTTTAAACAGGGCTGATGTTCCATTGAAAACCAATGAAAAATGACAGCAGTCAGAATAAGTGAGAGACCTGGCATTAACTATGAAAGAGAATTCTATATTCAGAAGGTTAGAAAAGGTGAAAACTTTGAATGGAAGTGCACTTGATCCCCCCTCCCCTGTGTAACCATTGTCATTCTCTCCTCTGCAACTGCATGACAGAAATTCCAAACATTCTTTACAGAAGGATAGAGTTGAAAAATTAGTTTCCAACCCCCGGATTCTCTGTTTCCTTCCAACAACATAATTTTTACAACAGTTTAACATTCTGCAAGTCAAGTGGCTCCAGGGACAGATGGCCGTGTATACATGTCACAGCACACAACAGTAGGAGCCGTGTCTGCACCTGGGATCCTCCGCATGGTGAGCTCCTTAGGCAAGGGAGGAACATCAGAGAGTTAGTCATCCCCGACCCTCTTGTACGTCCCCTTACAGCTGGCTATACAGCAACATTAGCACAAGCCTGGAGCAAGTCTCTAAGTATGGTCTCTCAGTTAATGAAGCTCATGACATTAGGATATTCCAAAGGAAAAAATGCAGCAAAAAACAAACAAATGCTGAATTCAGTGTGAATTTTAGAGATATTTTCACCACAAAAACATAGAGAAAGAGAGAAATCTCCGTCCTATTGGGATGCTTTAGTATAGAATCATCATTAAAACCCTCTCATTATACATAAAACTGTTTACTTGTCTCCATATCCTGGACTCTACGAGGTCTTTTTTATACGTAAAGGAGTTCAAACTTCAGTAAGGATAAGGATTACTTTACTGGACTCTATGAGCTTCTAACAAGGTCTCCTTGTATGATATCTAACTTGTATTTTGTATTTCTAACTGTAACGTAGACATTTGCCAAGGTAGAGAATGCTTTTTTTCGAATTTTTACTCCATCCTTAAAGCTACAATGCTCAGAGTGGAGCAGACAAACCCAAATCCATTCCTCGCTTGCTCTAAAAATCAAATTCAAATTCCGGTTGAATCCAATTCAAGATCCCCACAAGAGAGACAAACAAGATCCAAGCTGACAGGATAAGGCACCACACTCCACCTTGGGTTTGATCTGATGCTTGATCTTAGCCCAAAGACCGAGAAGCCAAGGTAGAGGGTGTTTAAAGTTCTCCTTTGCCTCATGTGAGACAAGCAACTTTCACATCCTTGCAGAAGGTTCTGGCTGGTATCTTGAAACTAGACATCAGCATTAATGTAGCCCTAAGATACAACACTTCAAAATTTGTTTGAGAGCTGAGATAAATTTCCAGACAGGCGATTCACCGGGAGAGCAAAGATCTGATACTGGAAATACATGACAACATCCAAACACATCTTACAAATCCTCCCATAATCACCATTGGATCGCTAACTCAACCGAAGGAATAATGAGCTTTCAAAATACTTTCAAAACATAAGCAGAAGTAAAAATAATCTGGGTTTAAAGTAACTGAAATAAGAAGAATGAGACAGTGATTTCAAAGCAGAATCCGTGTGGTAACGGGCCAGCTAAAGGCCAGTTTTATTCTGCGGTGATGTGAGCTGGAACGTGACAGGGTGGTTCCTCCGTCTGAGAAATTACCAGAGTGATTGGGATCTTTCTCCAAAAACAGGATCACTCCATCCCCACAGGATCTCACATTCCAGGAGAAATGCAAGTAAATGTTTTAAAAACCCAGACCATATTTTAATCTGAAATAAAGGGTGGGGTCTTGTGGATGTGCACGAGATGCAATGGGACCTGGCCTATCAGCTGCAGGGCCAGTGGGAACCCCACTTTGCCTCTTTTAGGAAAGGACACTGAATTGAGAGCCAATCAGGAAGTTAATTGGTCAGCGATGGACAATGACCTTGGCGGCAGATGTCCCATTCACCGAGAGTCAACAGCCAATCAGAGGCTGGCAAGTCATCCGTGCTCAGCAGCACCATCAGGGAAGCAGTGGCTGCTGCCAGTACTGCACCCTCCCCAACGCCCTGGATCGAGGCAGGAAGGAGATCACAAGGGAAGGGGTAGGGGTGTCGGCAGCAAGCTTTGGGGATTTGACTCGCAGTGGGCCCTTCACCCCCAATGCTGGGTCCACAAATCAGCAACTGAATGCCCTTGGCAAGGGACACCACCCTGGGAGCCCGCAAGAAACACAACAGTGGTTAGCACTGCTGCCTCACAGCGCCAGGGACCCGGGTTCGATTCCCGGCTCGGGTCACTGTTTGTGTGGAGTATGCACGTTCTCCCCGTGTCTGCGTGGGTTTCCTCCGGGTGCTCCAGTTTCCTCCCACAGTCCAAAGATGTGCGGGTTAGGCGGATTGAATCGTAGAATCCTACAGTGCAGAAAGAGGCCATTCGGCCCATCGAGTCTGCACCAACCACAATCCCACCCAGGCCCTATCCACATATCTCTACATATTTACCCACTAACCCCTCTAACCTATGCATCCCGGGACACTAAGGGGCAATTTAGCATGGCCAATCGACCTAGCCTGCATATGGTAAATGTGCAGGGGGTTATGGAGATGGGGGAGCGGGGGTGGGGTGGGGGGGGGGTGGGGGGGGGGATAGGGGAGGGGTGGGGGGGGGGGATAGGGGAGGGGAGGTTCCTTCAGAGAGTCAGTGCTGACTCGATGGGCCGAATGGCTTCTTTCTGCACTGTCGGGATTCTATGATTCTCTCCACATGGAGTGTTTACCGACTAAACAGCAAAAAAGTCAAAAGAACAATGAACATTTCATTGCTGTAGAACACCCAGCAGCACAAAAACTGTACGTGAATCACTGAGAAGGTTACATGCTGTTCAACAGGCTGTGCACTGCGTTTAGTGCAACACAGATCCTCAGATAGATAAGGACAGGGTGATCTGTGGGGTGGAGAGGAAGTGAGCTGGAAACAAAAGAATATTTGGATATATTTAAATATTTCACAGATTTTTTTCATATTTACCAGTCCAGCCCGTAACACAGCGGCAGAATCCAGTAACCGGGTCACAACCATCTGCGTGACAGCAGTCGCATTGTTCACGACAGCCCAGACCATAGGTTCCATCCTAGAGAAAGAAAGAATTGCCTCTGAAATCACAACCCCATCAGTTCAATATCTGGCAATATTTCTTACAGATCCATACAGCGTTTATATCCTGGGGCACACAGCTCATTCCCAGTAAATAATCTGAATCCTATTTGGTGACATTCTTAACACAATTCATTTTCTGCCATCGAACTAATTTGCCAACAGAAATTCAATTTGTTCAAAAACATTCAGAACTTCAGATCTTTTTTAAATATAATTTTCTGGTGCAATAGAAGACACTTGATTAACCAATAATACACTCCTCGATGCTCTGCCTATAAGCTGCACATTCAGCTTTCCCATCAGAATGTCACACAGTATTAGATAGATCAAATATTAGAATATCTTACATCACAATCAACTTTCTGAGAGTTACCACTGACCAGAACTGAACTGGGCCAGCATATAAATACCATGGCTACAACAGCAGGTCAGAGGCTGGGAATTCTGTGTTGAATAACTTACCTCCTGATTCCCCAAAGCTCCTCCACCATCAACAAGGCACAAGCCAGGAGTGTGAGGGAATACTCTCCTGGACAGTATGGATAAGGACAGCTCCAACAACACTGTAAAGCTCGACACCATCCAGGACAAAGCAGTCTGCTTGATTGGTACCCGATCCACAAACATTTACTCCCTCCTCCACCGACATACAAGATACACTACAACATCCCAACAAGGCTCCTCTGACAGCACCTTCCAAGCCTTCAATTTCTGTAGCCTAGAAGGACAAGGGCAGGAGCTACCTGGGAACACCACTACCTGGATGTTCCCCTCCAAGTCACTCACCATCCTGACTTGGAAATATATCTTCCTTCACTGTCGCTGCGTCAAAATCCTGGAATTCCCTCCCTATCAGCACTGGAGGTGTACCTGCACCTCAGAGACTGCAGCAGTTCAAGAAGGCAGCTCACTGCCACCTTCTCAAAGGGCAATTAAGGATGGGCAATAAATGTTGACCTAGCCAGCGATGTCCATATCCTGTGAATGAATTTAAAATTTAAATTGGTCTGAACTTAAACCCGCTGAGAGAAACAGTTCAAAGAACTTAATCAAATAACTTAATTATTTTGGATGAAATTAATCCAGAGTAACATTTTTGCCTGATATGGATAATAAATAACAAGCCAGGTGTTCCAAGGCAGCCACTTATTTGAGGAGTTCGGATGATTCTATTTCACAAGTACCGCCCATTAGGACGATTTCGTGACCTCAGTTGGACAGACTGGGCAAAGGACCAAGAGGAAATCCCGAGGATGGCAGGGTGAAAATAAATCATACAGCAAGTCAAGACTTCAACCGCTATCTTGTGTACTTGGCAGCAGCAAGCTCTAGAGCTGGAAATTTAAGAATGGGGAAAGTAAAAATTCTTGCACCAGAGGAAAGGAAGCCAGAAAACAAAACTAGAGCTTACCGGACATGGCTGGTCGCAATTCTTTCCACGCCAGCCTGCAGCACACGTGCAGGAACCATCCTGTGCATTGCAAGCTCCTCCATTGACACAGGTGCAGCTATTATTGCAGTGAAGCCCCCATGTGCCATTGGGACAAGGGATAGAGCACTCCACACCCTGCCAACCTGAAACACAAAACGTATCACACATGGAACCGGCACATTCAGTCAACCAGAAACACAAACTCTTCCAGCTTCAAAGCCTTGCAAAGGGGAGATTTTCCAAATTCACTGATTTTCCCACAAAGATTAATGCTCAGTCCAGGCAAGTTTGGATGCAAGTGGAACTTTTTTCCATTGAGGATTGTGTGAAACAAGGATAAACCTTTCTTCAATTCATGGATGATACAATTTCAGCTTCAATCAGAGCAGGAGAGGTTAAGGATTTAGGACAATTCCGAGATATCAGGAAATATCACAGACTTTCAAGAATGGTGAAAATTTTGCAGATCTCTGAATTTGAAAATGCAGATTCACATGCTATCCATCACCTTGATGACTATTTCCACAGCAGTGAATCCCCAGCCCCCACCACTGCCCCCTCCCCAGTTCAGGCATGGCGGCACAGTGGTTAGCACTGCTGCCTCACAGCGGCAGGGACCCGGGTTCGATTCCCGGCGTGGGTCACTGTCTGTGCGGGGTCTGCATGTTCTCCCCGTGTCTTTGTGGGTTTCCTCCAGATGCTCTGGTTTCCTCCCATACTCTGAAAGACTTGCTGGTTAGGTGCATTGGCCATGCTAAATTCTCCCTCAGCGTACCTGATCTGGCACCGGAGTGTGTCGACTAGGGGATTTTCACAGGAACTTCATTGCAGTGTTAATGTAAGCCTACTTGTGACACTAATAAATAAACTTTTAAAAAACTTTAAACCATTATCCATTCTTTTTTCATATCCAGAGTCAGTAGGGTAGATTCCGCCCTTCATTTTGACAGGAAAATTGTGTTTTTCAAGAACAGTTATGTGGAAAAGTGGCCAATGGTCTGTTTTCTCTACTGCCTCCCGATTTCCTGCTGCTTTCTCAGACAGTGTCACTAATTTCACACCTGGAGTATGCACATGCCCAGTATTCCCATGCCTGGTCTGTTATCTATTGTTGGAAATTCATTGGTGGGGTGCCTGAAGAAACCTTGTGCAAAAGGACCCACCTCAGGCCCACTGGCCCAGAAGGTTTGCAGGTATTTTGAGGCCATCAGAAAATATTGCACAGATGCTAAGCTTGTCAGTGAGCCAGAAAGCAGCGACAGAGAAACATTGATTCTGTAATGAGCTTCTCATCATCTTTCACCCTTCAGAACTTTCAACTGGTCCAAAATGAAGTTAGCTGGATTCTGTCCCAAACTATTCTTGTCCTTATTGAACTAAATTGGATCCCGGTTCCCTCGTGATTTAAGATTAAAATGTTTGTAGCTTTTTAGAATTCTCCAGGACTTTATCTCACCCTGTCCTATTGCCACTCCCCAAGCAACCTAGCCCTTCACCCCACTGTGACCCCATCACGCCCAAACCTTTCACCCTACGATCAACAAATCATTTAATCATTGTGGACATGCCGTCTGGAGGTTCCTCCCTAACCTGATTAATCTCTCGCTATTTTTAAAAATGGATAACCCCCTCCTGATCTATTCCTCCAAGTCATACATTCACTCTTCTATTCCTACTTCCTCAACCCCTCTGTACAGCACGGGGGGACATTTTCTATATTAATGGCACTATACAAATGCAGTTTCTTGATATTGCCGAGACAACTCTTTCTGATGGCTTCAGCCGCTTCGGGCTAGATAATAAAGAATCACGTCACACTGACAGGAAGCTAAAATTGCATGTAGCATTATTAAAGAACACTACTGTCTCGATGTTCAAGGTTCCTCTTAGCTTAAATACTGGAAAATGGTCCATCCTGGTTAGTATTAACAATCCTCAACTCATTAGGTATAAACTCCACACCAGAATGCAGTGAGGATATCAGAAAAAAGTTACAGGTTATAATATATACCTTGTTTACAAATACAGGAACCATCAATAGGTGAACAAGTACCGGCATGCTTGCATCTACAAGTAGCTGAACAGTTGGCTCCATATTTACCAGCAAGACATGAAAAGGAGCAATCTTCCCCCTGGAATACAAAGGAAATACAAATCATTAGATCTTAGACTGCCACTTATGCACTATAAAGAGAGGAGCTGAAGTGTGGATGAGCAAACTGACCATTGCACTGGAAGCCATTCAAGGGGGGGGGGGGGGTTAACGGAAATGTGGTGGTAGTTGGGGACAGTCAAGAGGATAGATACAGTGCTCTGCAAACAAAGAACAAAGAACAATACAGCACAGGAACAGGCCCTTCGGCCCTCCAAGCCCGCGCCGCTCCCCGGTCCAGGATTGAATCCTGAATCCAGGATCCCTGCCCAATTTTCCAGCCTATCTACATCCCAATATCCTATCCACCGAGCTGTCCCTCACAGCTACGATGCTTTGTTCATCACAACCTATTAACTCACCCCCACCCCCCCATTCCAGACCATGTGATCTCCAGGGAGAGGCGAAAACCCTAGTCCAGAGAGAGAGTCCCGAAGGCTGTATTGCCTGCCTGGTGCCAGCGTTCAGGACACCTGCTCTGGGTTAGAGAGGAACTTGCATTACAAAGAGAGAATCCAATTGTTGTGGTTCAAATAGGTACTAATGACACAGGTAGGACTGGGAAAGTAGGATTTTGCTCAGCAATTTTTAGCAACTCGGGGTTAAATTAGAAAGCAGAACCTCAAAGATAATCGTCTCCAGGTGATTAGCTGAGCCACAAGCAAATTGGCAGAGGATAAATCAGATCAGGGTGTTGAATGCATGGCTCAAAGAATGGTTTGGGCGAAATAGATTTCACTGAATGATCATCAGTACTAGTACTGGGAAAGAGGCAGCTGTACTGTTGGGGCAGTCTTCAACTACACCGTGCTGGACTATTCTGGTCAGTCATATAACTAGGGCAGTAGAGAGGACTCTAAACTAAATAGTGGAGGCAAAGGATCAAGTGAGGGAAGACGTGATAAATTAGAGAGAGAAGACAAAGCCAGATATCAAGATAGCAATAAGGGAATTAATAATCAGAGCATGTGGGGGAGGGACATACTGTACAAACACAGAGCACCAGCAGATAAGGCTAGAGATTACAAAAATAGCAAAAAGACATTTAGAACAATACCACATTCGTCACACTAAGCCCAACATCACTGGCCCAATGGAAGGGAAGGTAGGCTTTGCTGTATGTGTGTGGGACTCGGGGGAGGAAGTTTATTCTCCTAATCCTGGTTCTAAATGGCCGACTCCTTATCCTGAGCCTGCACCCGTGTTCAAGATTCCCCAGGCCAAGGAAACAAACCCCCCAGTGTCTACCCTGTCAAACCCCTCCAGAGTTTTGTATGTTGGAGGGGTGGCTTTGAGTTGTGATGTGAGCAGCCGTGACCCAGGCTCAGTTTCTGAATCCAGAATAAACACATTGATGTGATGTCATCACAGTGAACTGCTGAGCAAAGGACAGCTATTCTCCCGTAGGGATGGCAAGAAAATCGGAGAGTGAGTCATGCTGGTCTAATCTTGTAAGTCTTCTTGTCGTTAGTAGCACAGTTGAATAGGCAGCAGGTTTTATAAGTGGATGGCCACCCGACCTTTGTTTAAGAAATGATTGTCCAAAGAGTTCATTAATAAATGAATTACACTGTTTTATAAGATTACCTCTCCAATTAATGCCATGTCAATCACATAGACAGTTATTTATATTGGCTGGAGCCACCACACTCTATCTGCTCCACTTTGCCTTCTGAATGCAATTTTCATTTTGCATTAGTTTTCTGGAGTGAGCCTGTCTTACACCTTTGGTATTTGCTACCAAATAAACCTGTTGGACTTTAACCTGGTGTTGTGAGACTTCTTACTGTGTTACACCTTCTACCCCAGGGCTAGCTTCAGGTTAGGAACCATGGAACATTTCAGTACAAAGGAAAGAAACGCATTGCAATCAGCATATTTCAGCATCGTGTCCGTTAGCTGCTCAAGAACACACTAATTAGAGGCACTGTGGATTTTGTAGAACAATAACGTGGACATGATTGGGCAGCACGGTGGTTAGCACTGCTGCCTCACAGCGCCAGGGACCCGGGTTCAATTCCCGGCTTGGGTCACTGTCTGTGTGGAGTTTGCACGTTCTTCCCGCGTCTGTGTGGGTTTCCTCCGGGTGCTCCAGTTTCCTCTCTCAGTCTGAGAGACGTACTGGTTGGGGTGCATTGGCCCAAACAGGCACCGGAGTGTGGCGAGATTTTCACAGTACCTTCATTGCAGTGTTAATGTAAACCTTATTTGTGACGCTAATAAATAAACTTTACTTTACTTTCTGATTTGACCTGGGGTTGAAATCTAATCGAGATTGGTGGAAATGAAATTATCCAATCATTATTGGTCACAAAGGACTGAAAATGTGGGAAGACATGAGCCTGCTTTAGGGGAGGCAATGATAGCACAACTCTGCGTCCGACTGCAAGCTAAAGATCTCAGCCTGTCTCTGTGGTTGGGTCAATATGTAGCATTGGAGCAGAGTAGAGGGATTCACTGGTGCAGATTATATTTGATGTGGGACAGTTAACATTGACCGTCAGAAATTGAAATGTGCTCCATTCCTTTACATTGTGTAGAAATCTGTCCAAAAGGCAGACCTTCAGCCCCTCTTGTCATGTCCACCATTCAACACTAGCTTGGCTGATCTTCTACCTCTACTTCCTGCCCACACCCCGGGTGAGATTTTCCGGCCATTCCCATTGGCGGGACAGGCATGTTCCCAGGCAGCAGAGGGTGCGAGCAACGGGAAACCCCGTTGACAGTGGCAGGATCTTCCTTGCCAATGATGGGCAGCACCGCTGGAACAGAAGTGGAACATCCTACCCACCCATTGTCACACTCTTCTTTTATTGGCTGTTACAATATTGGTCAGACACAAGGTTTGGTGGACCAATAATGTGGGCTCTTTATTTGAAGGGTCGTGAATCTTTGGAATTCTCTACTTCAGAGTGCAGCGGATGCTGGAACACTGAATCAATTTAAGGAGGAGGTAGATATGTTTTGAATTAGTAGCTGGATGAAGGGTTGTGGGAGTGGGCAGAAAGGTAGAAATGAGACTGAGAATGAGATCAGCAATGATCGTATTGAATGGCGGAGCAGGCTCGAGAGGCAGAGTCCTAAATATACTCAGTGGATGGAGCCTCCACAACCCTGTAAGGTAGACAATTCTAAAGATTTGCAATCCTTTGGATGCAGAAATTTCTCCTAATCCTGGTTCTAAATGGTCGACTCCTTATCCTGAGGCTGCACCAGTGTTTGAGATTCCCCAGGCCAAGGAAACAACCCAGTGTCTTCCCTGTCAAGCCCCTTCAGAATTTTTTATGTTTCAATGTCTCCTTCTTCTGAATGCCAGAGAGGATCGGCCAAAATCTGCAGCCTCTTCTCATCCCAGGAACCAATCCAGTGAACCTTGGCTGCATCGTTCTAACCTGCCCGTATCACTTTGCAGCCTCTTTGTGTCCACCTCACAGCTTATATTCCCACTTAATTTTGCATTGTCAGCACACTTGGATACATTGTTCTGTCCCTTTGTCTCAGTCATTAATATGGAATATAAATAGCTCACCTTGGATTCATCACATTTAAATTTCACACATCAGTGAAAAAACTGCCACTGAATTCGAACCCAATTCTTCAAGAGTTTGGTCACTTAAACATTAGTCTATTCCGTGTTCTCTATAATGCAGTAAGTGTTCTCTATCTGCCCACATATTTCAATTTAAAATAATGTGTTAATCTCAAATCTTTATATCTGATAGTTTAAATCATTCCACCTTGTGTCCCTAATTCTGAGAGAATATGAAGAAGTGAGTGAAACAGATATAAAACTGACTTGGGAATCAGTTAAAATAGGCCTGTCAACAAAGCAGAAATAGCATTTATACCAATATCCTAGGAGTTACTGTAGTCACTGTTGTAATATGGAAATTGTGGGAGCTAATTTACACACAACAGGTTTCCACGAACAGCAATAAGATAAATGACCAGGTAAGCTGTTTTTCTAGTAGTGTTGTTTGAAGAATAAATGATGACTAGGATACTAGCGCCAGTATTCCTGCTGTTCTCTGATTAGAACAATGGTATATTTTGTGTCCATTGGTGGACTGACAAACGGCTCTCAATTGAAATGGATGTTGAAGTCACAATTTTCAGATTAGGCAGCCACCGAGTGAAGGTGGCACAGGGCGGCACGGTGGCACAGTGGCCAGCACTGCTGCCTCAGCACCAGGGACCCGGGTTCAATTCCTGGTTTGGGTCACTGTCTGTGTGGAGTTTGCACATTCTCCCCATGTTTGCGTGGGTTTCCTCCCATAGTCCAAAGATGTGTGTGCTAAATTCTCCCTCAGTGTACCCAAACAGGCGCCGGACTGTAGCGACTCAGGGATTTTCACAGTACCTTCATTGCAGTGTTAATGTAAGCCTACTTGTGACTAATAAATAAACTTTACCTTACTTTAAGGCTGACAGAGTGAATGAGTCAGTTTAGTTAAAATGGAGGAAGCATTTGAATGATCACAGTGCGCTTGTTAATCTGAGACCATTCCTGACACCCAATGTCATAGAATCCCCACAGTACAGAAGGAGGCCATTCAGCCCACTGCACCTGCACCAACAAAATCCCACCCAGGCCCTATCCCTGTAGCCCCATGTATTTACCCTGTTAACCCCCCTGACATTAAGCGGCAATTTTGCGTGGTCAATCAGCCTAACCCGCACATCTTTGGACTGTGGGAGGAAACTGGAGCACCCGGAGGAAACCCACGCAGACACGGGGAGAACGTGCAAACTCCACACAGACAGTGACCCAAGGCCGGAATTGAACCAGGATGTGAGGCAGCAGTGCTAACCACTGTGCCACCCTGCTGCCCTGTTATTAAACCAACCTTCATCTCCACCTTAATGGATCATTAACCGTTGAAGCATATCTGAAATCAGGATGTGATTTATCTTACTCACCCTTACTGTCACACTATCCTTTACACCCACCTGTATCCTTGACTGTGAAATTTTACAGTGTCCATCTTTTAAAAAAAATATATTCCTGTCCCAATCTTGCTGATGGGAACCTTTTACCAATAATGGGCTGGGTTTTTTGTGGCATTCTCCGGGTTGTAACAATTTTCAACAAGAAAGCAGTGCAAACTCTGAGAAAAGGTGCCACATTTCCACTTTCTCTGCCTCTTTCACAGATGTCAAGCGGGAGAATTTGAAAATTCACCCTTGATTGCGCCTCGGCTAATTCCAACAAATTGATGCCTTTTTATGCATCTGTCTTTCTGCAGGATGTCGCATTTTGAGGTAATCCCGAAAGCGTGTGCGAAAAAATCCCGTCAATTAACTGCGCACCGAATGCAAGATATCGCACTGACTGCAGCAAGCATTCAATGTGTTGCTCTGGCTGACACAGCACTTAATGGCTTAATACCTGTAATCATTAAATGCCACGTACGCATATCTCAAGTAAGAGAAAGGGAATCAAGCTCAAAAAGGACGTATGCGAGGATGCGTGGCAGAATTTGTTCTGCTGCTCCGATTCCATTACATGATGTGTCATGAGGTTTGTTATTCAATAGTAATTTTTCTCTGTGTAACACTGCATGCTGATGATGTTAATTATCATCTTAATTAATGTCTATTCCAATGCATAAACTACCCCTGAACAAACCTTCTGCCGTTCATAGGAAGAGCTTGATCACTCTCTATACAGAGGCAACATCCACAGGAGGAATCCCTTATCCAAGCCACATACCACCATCTGGCTTGAGAAGGCGTGCAATCCTTTACCAATGCTGCCCTTTAACTAACCGCGGGGGAGACTGTCAGATTCCCTAATCAATGTTCCTCTCTCTCCATGCGGCCTCCAATTAGCTTCTCCTCGGCAGAGAGTTCGGATCACAACCATTCCGCTGAAGGAACTGGGAGCAGACGCTCAAACACTGTAATAGCAGCATCATTCACTGAGGTTATGAGTTTATTCTGAAGGTGGCATTAAGACGGATCCTGTTCATCATAAGACTTGCACAATTCTTTTAGGAATAAATTCTAACTGGATTCAAGAGACAGAAACCTGAATTTGTCTAAAAATTGTAAGTAAAATACAAATTAACGAAGTGAATGATGATGGGGGGGAAGGAAAGCTGGTGTGTTTGCATTGCATTGCAGTGGGAGAAAGCAAATCTGGTGGCACCAAGTGAGAGAAGCTGAACCCCAGGAGCAGCACTGAGCAAGTCCAGATCAGGGAGCAGCAGGAGATAAACACACCGACAGTAGCAGCAGGCAGCTGTGTGCAGGATTTCAAAATAAATAAACTTGTTAGAATTAAAAATACAATTGCGTGGGCTACATTTTTCCCAGTGACCTGAGCTGCTTTCCCCATCTACAGATGTGAATAAGAGAAGCCGCTATTATGTTTATCAGCCACAATAATTGGCAATTCTGCAGTTTTAGTGAAAGGCTGCCACAAATCTTTGTCCACCAAGATTACCTCTCCTGTTGGTGTTCGTCATTTCGACTCCAAATGTAGTTTTTAATCACCCAGTTACTCAGCGCGCTGGAAAGGCTTTGAACTGTGGGGGATTTACAGAGAGTGAGGCCCAGTGCTCTGCTTCATCCCCTCCTCCCCTCTGGAACCAGCAGCCCCTCCCAGGACCACCCCCCCCCCCCCCCCCCTTCCTGGAACAACCTCCCTCCCCCTCCCGCAACAAACTCCCCTACCCCCCCCACCCCCCCGATCCACCCCCACGATCCACCCCCACCCCCCCGATCCACCCCCACCCCCCCGATCCACCCCCCCCTCCCCGATCCAACCCCCCCTCCCCGATCCACCCCCCCCTCCCCGACCCACCCCCCCCTCCCCGACCCACCCCCCCCTCCCCGATCCACCACCCCCCCTCCCCGATCCACCACCCCCCCTCCCCCGATCCACCACCCCCCCTCCCCCGATCCACCACCCCCCCTCCCCCGATCCACCACCCCCCCTCCCCCGATCCACCACCCCCCCTCCCCCGATCCACCACCCCCCCTCCCCCGATCCACCACCCCCCCTCCCCCGATCCACCACCCCCCCTCCCCCGATCCACCACCCCCCCTCCCCCGATCCACCACCCCCCCTCCCCCGATCCACCACCCCCCCTCCCCCGATCCACCACCCCCCCTCCCCCGATCCACCACCCCCCCCTCCCCCGATCCACCACCCCCCCTCCCCCGATCCACCACCCCCCCTCCCCCGATCCACCACCCCCCCTCCCCCGATCCACCACCCCCCCTCCCCCGATCCACCACCCCCCCTCCCCCGATCCACCACCCCCCCCTCCCCCGATCCACCACCCCCCCTCCCCCGATCCACCACCCCCCCTCCCAGATCCACCACCCCCCCCTCCCAGATCCACCACCCCCCCCCCTCCCGAGACCATCCCCCTTCCCGGGACCATCCCCCTTCCCGGTACCATCCCGCTTCCCGGAACCATTCCTGCCCCCAGCCCCTTCCGGGACCATCCCCCCTCCCCTGCCCATCCCGGGACCATCCCCCCTCCCCTGCCTATCCCGGGACCATCCCCCCTCCCCAGCCCCTCATGGGACCATCCCCCCTCCCCTGCCCATCCCGGGACCATCGCCCCTCCTGGTACCATCCCCCCTCCCCAGCCCCGCCTGGGACCATCCCCCCTCCCCTGCCCATCCCGGGACCATCGCCCCTCCTGGTACCATCCCCCCTCCCCAGCCCCTCCTGGTACCATCCCCCCTCCCCAGCCCCTCCTGGGACCATCCCCCCTCCCCTGGCCCTCCTGGGACCATCCCCCCTCCCCAGCCCCTCCTGGGACCATCCCCCCTCCCCAGCCCCTCCTGGGACCATCCCTTCCTGCAATACTTGCAACTCCGACCAATAGAACAATTTAGTTGGCAACAACCAGTTTCTGAGGATCTATCCCGGTTAAATATCTCGAGTGTGGCAGAGCACTTTATATCCTCCTAAAGATCCACAATTAAGAATAATAAATTACCAATGGACCGAAAATGTCCAGGATAGAAAGGAAGGATGGTATTTATAATAAGTTAAACTTCTGAAGTTTGGTTAATTTTTGAATTTGAATTGGGTGCTACATTGACAGCTCAGGGTAAATGTAAAACCATAAGACATAGGAGCAGAATTAGGCCACTCGGCCCATCGAGTCTGCTCCGCCATTCAATCATGGCTGATTTTTTTCTCATCCCCATTCTCCTGCCTTTTCCCCATAACCCCGATCCCCTTATTAATCAAGAATCTATCTATTTCTGTCTTAAAGACACTCAATGACCCGGCCTCCACAGCCTGGGGAGAAGGTTGATTAAAAACACCAACTTCTGGGGCAATGAAGATTTTAACAAATAGAAAAATCCCTCCCATATCTTTACAATATTTAGATGAGTGAATTGTCAGTCCGTGGCTGGGTTGACTGTCCTAGTCTTCTCATTTAGACTTGTAAACTAAAGTGTATAAAAAGTTTAACAATATGCAACTAGCTCATTTGTGGTTTTATTTTTGGACTGGTTCATCCGGTCACATCCCACACCAATCAGTCACTTATTCACAATCACACGCAGATACATTGGGAAGCGTACACTGGGAATACACAACACTTAACTTGCAACATAGCACCGAGTACAAGATTAAAGTGCAGCTGTTTGACAACTCAACATTTTTTCCCAGATCTCCAGCTAGCAGCGAGTACAGTATTCACCGCTCTTTGGCGAAGATCAAGCCCAAGATCAAGGGCAAAGCCTTTTCTTGTCAGCCTGGATCTTGTGGGGCCATGAATTGCATTGTGCCTTGAATGTAGCACTGGTGACTCCAACCAGTCATTGCTGCGTTACAGAACAAAAGGATGGTAATACTGAGGAGCAGGCAGACCCAGCAAGATTCACACAACCCAATGCTTTGGATCTGGCGGGTCCGGCCTTTTAGAAACCTTTAACCACATCTACCTCCCATTGGTAGAGACATGTAGGTTCCACCAATAGGAAGAGCATTGTGAACACAGCTACCAGCGTTCTGCTAAACTGAGCGGGAGATGAGCAGTGAGTGCAAAACAGTTGGGGGCAGTGGGATCTCCCAAGGCAGTCCAGCAGGACACAGTTATCCAGTAGGATTCATTCCTGGTGGAGAGGTCTGAAATCAGCAGGAGCGATTAGAAAGCAGAATTATCTTTTAAATATCCTGTTCCTGATTGAGTGAGGTGTGGATACATTGGGAAAGAACCACTAAACCTTCTGCAGTAAGTGTAACTCTTGAGCCAATAAACCCCATTCTTACAACAAACACCATTCTTACGACAAACAAAGAATAAAGAAAAGTACAGCACAGGAACAGGCCCTTCGGCCCTCCAATCCTGTACAGCCATGCTGCCCATCTGAACTAAAACCCCCACCCGTCCGGGGACCATATCCCTCTATTCCCATCCTATTTATGTATTTGTCAAGATGCCCCTTAAAAGTCATTATCGTATCTGCTTCCACTAGTTCACTAGCAGCAAGTTCCAGACACCCACCACCCTCTGTACACATCTACTGGTCTCACTGAGAACCCTCCATATGTAGACCCTATATAGAGAGACCCTATATATAGACACACACTGATTAACATAGAAGCATATGCTAATCACTTGGGTTCAAGTGAATAAGCAGCAGAGTGGAAAGGGGTGAACTCTGTACAATCTCCCTCCACAAATTCCCCACACAGCAGCTGGAGCCTTGACACAGCTTCTCACAGGAATGAGCCAATGGGAAGCTTTCAGGTGGAGATACAGACCAATCGGAGGCAGGGTTAACCACCATCACTAACCAATCAAATGGTGTATTGGGTATAGAACATAGAACAGTACAGCACAGAACAGGCCCTTCGGCCCACGATGTTGTGCCGAGCTTTATCTGAAACCAAGATCAAGCTATCCCACTCCCTATCATCCTGGTGTGCTCCATGTGCCTATCCAATAACCGCTTAAATATTCCTAAAGTGTCTGACTCCACTATCACTGCAGGCAGTCCATTCCACACCCCAACCACTCTCTGCGTAAAGAACCTACCTCTGATGTCCTTCCTATATCTCCCACCACGAACCCTATAGTTATGCCCCCTTGTAATAGCTCCATCCACCCGAGGAAATAGTCTTTGAACGTTCACTCTATCCCCTTCATCATTTTATAAACCTCTATTAAGTCTCCCCTCAGCCTCCTCTGCTCCAGAGAGAACAGCCCTAGCTCCCTCAACCTTTCCTCATAAGACCTACCCTCCAAACCAGGCAGCATCCTGGTAAATCTCCTTTGCACTCTTTCCAGCGCTTACACATCCTTCTTATAGTGAGGTGACCAGAACTGCACACAGTATTCCAAATGTGGTCTCACCAAGGTCCTGTACAGTTGCAGCATAATCCCACGGCTCTTAACCTCCAACCCCCTGTTAATAAAAGCTAACACACTATAGGCCTTCTTCACAGCTCTATCCACTTGAGTGGCAACCTTTAGAGATCTGTGGATATGGACCCCAAGATCTCTCTGTTCCTCCACAGTTTTCAGAACCCTACCTTTGACCCTGTAATCCACATTTAAATTAGCCCTACCAAAATGAATCACCTCACATTTATCAGGGTTAAACTCCATTTGCCATTTTTCAGCCCAGCTTTGCATCCTATCTATGTCTCTTTGCAGCCTACAACAGCCCTCCACCTCATCCACTACTCCACCAATCTTGGTGTCATCAGCAAATTTACTGATCCACCCTTCAGCCCCCTCCTCTAAGTCATTAATAAAAATCACAAAGAGCAGAGGACCAAGCACTGATCCCTGTGGCACTCCACTAGCAACCTGCCTCCAATCCGAAAATTTTCCATCCACCACCACCCTCTTTCTTCGATCAGATAGCCAGTTACCTATCCAATCGACCAACTTTCCCTCTATCCCACACCTCCTTACTTTCATCATAAGCCGACCATGGGGGACCTTATCAAACGCCTTACTAAAATCCATGTAAATGACATCAACTGCCCTACCTTCATCAACACACTTAGTTACCTCCTCAAAAAATTCTATCAAATTTGTGAGGTACGACTTGCCCCAATTTACCAACCACCGAAGTAAGACTAACCGGTCTATAATTACCAGGGTCATTTCTATTCCCTTTCTTAAACAGAGGAACAACATTCGCCACTCTCCAGTCCTCTGGCACCATCTCCGTGGACAGTGAGGACCCAAAGATCAAAGCCAAAGGCTCTGCAATCTCATCCCTTGCCTCCCAAAGAATCCTAGGATATATTTCATCAGGCCCAGGGGACTTATCGACCTTCAGTTTATTCAAAACTGCCAGTACATCCTCCCTCCGAACATCTATTTCCTCCAGCCTATTAGCCTGTAACACCTTCTCTTCCTCAAAAACATGGCCCCTCTCCTTGGTGAACACTGAAGAAAAGTATTCATTCATCACCTCGCCTATCTCTACTGACTCCATACACAAGTTCCCGCTACTGTCCTTGACCGGCCCTAACCTCACCCTGGTCATTCTTTTATTCCTCACATAAGAATAAAAAGCCTTCGGGTTTTCCTTGATCCGACCCGCCAAGGACTTCTCATGTCCCCTCCTAGCTCTCCTAAGCCTCTTTTTCAGCTCATTCCTTGCTAACTTGTAACCCTCAATCGAGCCATCTGAACCTTGTTTCCTCATCCCTACATAAGCTTCCCTCTTCCTTTTCACAAGACATTCCACTTCTTTCGTGAACCATGGTTCCCTCACTCGGCTATTTCCTCCCTGCCTGACAGGGACATACCTATCAAGGATACCCAGTATTTGTTCCTTGAAAAAGTTCCACTTTTCATGAGTGCCTTTCCCTGACAGTTTCTGTTCCCATCTTATGCCCCCCAGTTCTTGCCTAATCGCATCATAATTACCTCCCCTCCAATTGTAAAACTTGCCCTGCCGTACGGCCCTATCCCTCTCCATTGCAATAACAAAAGACACCGAATTGTGGTCACTATCTCCAAAGTGCTCTCCCACAACCAAATCTAACACTTGGCCCGGTTCATTTCCCAGTACCAAATCCAATGTGGCCTCACCTCTTGTCGGCCTATCCACATATTGTGGCAGGAAACCCTCCTGCACACACTGCACAAAAACTGCCCCATTCGAACTATTTGACGTACAAAGGTTCCAATCAATATTTGGAAAGTTAAAGTCCCCCATGACAACTACCCTGTGACCCCCACACATATCCATAATCTGCTTAGCAATTTCTTCCTCCACATCTCTATTACTATTTGGGGGCCTATCGTAAACTCCGAACAACGTGACCGCTCCTTTCCTATTTCTAACTTCAGCCCATATTACCTCAGTGTGCAGATCCCCTCGAAGTGCCTTTCCGTAGCCGTTAAACTCTCCTTGATTAACAATGCTACTCCTCCACCTCTTTTACCAGCTTCCCTACACTTACTGAAACCTCTACACCCGGAACGTCCAACAACCATTCCTGTCCTTGTTCTACCCACGTCTCCGTAATGGCCACAACATCGTAGTATGATGTGACTTCAATGAGAAGGAAATAATCAATAAAGAGTTGGCAAGGAAATGAGGAGAGAGGTGCAGGGGAGTGAGAAGTGTTTTTAGGAGCCAGTGTCAGCAAGTCACTCACTCCCCACTTTAGGGTCCGCTGTAGTGTGGAGCCCTGGGCCACTGGGTAATGCTCTGGGGACCCGGGTTCGAATCCTGCCATGGTAGCAGATAGTGAAATTTTGAATTCAATAAAAATCTGGAATCAAAAGTCTAACGATGACCATGAAACCATTGTCGATTGTTGTAAAAATCCACTTAGTCACTGAGGTTCTTTGGGAAGGAAATCTTCCACCTTTACCTGGTCTGGCTTACATGTGACTCCAGCCCCACAGCAATGTGGTTGACTTTTAAATGCCCTCTGAAGTTGCCTAGCAAACCACTCGGTTCAAGAGTAATTAAGGATTGGCAATAAATGCTAGCCCAGCAAGCAATATCCACATCCGCTATGTAGCATCATGTTCCCTTGCACCCTTCCCACTTTGCCGTAAGTATCAGGGCCATGTCTTTACCTCCTGGGTATTGCCTTGGAATACATAGAAAGGAAAAACCAAAGCTGCTGGATTCTCCTTCCATTGCAATAGCAGCTTCTGTTAGGAGAATGCAGAACTTTTGACCATATTTCCAAGCAATACTCAGCACCAGCAGTAAATTGAAAAGCTTCATGACTTGTGTTTTGTTTCAGAGGCGGCCTGACTTTCAAAACTCAGTGACGCTACATTGAGATTCCTCTCTCTCTTTCTCTTCCTTTTGCAATATTCTGTTCCCACTAAACCAGCTTTGTGTCTTTCTGGGAAGTTAAGGAAGTTTTAAGTGTTGGCGACTCTTCCCCATTTGGCTTTCACAGAGAAAGAATTTGATTTGCAGGAAATCAGACATAAGAAAAATGATAGACGAGAGAAGATAACTGAAACTCATCCCTTCAGTGTTCTATTTCCCACGTTACTGCATTCAGCAAAAGTCTGAACAGTTCCATGTTCTTGCTTCAACCATGACCTTGTGGGCAAAGAAACTATTTAAGTTTACTTTTTACAAATGAAAATGTATATTTTCTCCTTTGATATGAAGAATTACATTGTAAGATGGATTGTATACATCCATTGTACCCACAATGATGTGTACAATATGCGTAATATACAAGATTGTAGTTTATTTTCACATGCATGCACTAAGTGGCAGGAAGTGGGTGTGAAAGTTTTTTTATTCATAGAAACGTAGAAGTTAGGAGCAGGAGGAGGCCATTTGGCCCTTCGAGCCTGCTCCGCCATTCATCACCATCATGGCTGATCGCCCAACTCAATAGCCTAATCCTGCTTTCTCCCCATAACCTTTGATCCCTTTCGCCCCAAGTGCTATATCCAGCCGCCCCTTGAATACATTCAATGTTTTGGCATCAACTACTTCCTGTGGTAATGAATTCCACAGGCTCACCACTCTTTGGGTGAAGAAATGTCTCCTCATCTCCATCCTAAATGGTCTACCCTGAATCCTCAGACTGTGACCCCTGGTTCGGGACTCCTCCACCATCGGGAACATTCTCCCTGCATCTCCCCTGTCTAGTCCTGTTAGAATTTTATAAGTCTCTATGAGATCCCCCCTCATTCGTCTGAACTCCAGCGAAAACAATCCTAACCTAGTCAATCACTCCCCATACATCAGTCCCGCCATCCCTGGAATCAGTTTATGGGATGCGAGTGTTGCTGGCTGGGCCATTATTTATTGTCCATCCCCAACTGCCGTCCCTTTCAGAGAGCATTTGAAAGCCAATCACACCGCTGTAGGTCTGGAGTCACATGTAGACCAGACCAGGTAAGGACAGCAGATTTCCTTCCCTAAAGGACATCAATTTGAGAGATTGAATAGGTTGGGACTTTATTCCCTGGAGCGTAGAAGATTGAGGGGAGATTTGATAGAGGTGTATAAGATTTTGATGGGTATAGATAGAGTGAATGCAAGCAGGCTTTTTCCGCTGAGGCTAGGGGAGAAAAAAACCAGAGGGCATGGACTAAGGGTGAAAGGAGAAAAGTTTAAAGGGAATATTAGGGGGGGCTTCTTCACGCAGAGAGTGGTGGGAGTGTGGAATGAGCTGCCGGATAAAGTGGTAAATGCTTTTAACATTTAAGAAAAACTTGGACGGGTTCATGGATGAGAGGGGTGTGGAGGGATATGGTCCAAGTGCAGGTCAGTGGGACTAGGCAAAAAATGGTTCGGCACAGACAAGAAGGGCCAAAAGGCCTGTTTCTGAGCTGTAATTTTCTATGGTTCTCTAGTGAACCAGGTGGGTTTTTACAACAATCGACAATGGTTTTATGGTCATCATTACATTTTTAATTCCATTTTTTTATGAATTCAAATTTCGCCATCTGCTGTGGTGGGTTTCGAACCCGGGTCCCCAGAACATTACCCTGAGTTTCTGGATTACTAGTCCAGTGAAAATACTACTGCCCCACCGCCTCCCACTATTCCCAGGCCTCCACCTTTGGCACTGTTGAGCCAAGTACCAGCAAGTAGCTGTGGCACTCCAGTGATAATTCTCCTTTCTGTCTCTGCCTCAGCCCATTTGCTGCTAAAACCCTCATTCATGCCTTTGTTGCTTCTAGACATGACTCCTCCAGCACATACCTTGCTGCTCCTATGTATTCTAACTTTGTAAACTTAAGGCTATCCAAAACTCTGTTGCCCTTTTCCTTACTCACTGCTCGCCCTGTTCATGCATTGCCCTTGTTCTTGCTGACCTACATCCTGACCAGTCAGCACCTTGATTTCAAAATTCTCATCCCGTTTTCTACTACTTCCATGGATTCGCCCCTCCCTATCTCTGCAACCTCTCAAACCTCACAACCCTCTGGGATATCTGGCATCTAACTCTGGCCTCTCGAGAGCATCCCCCAAATTAATTCTTCCACCACTGGTGGAGCTGCCAATGCCCTAAAGCTTTGGAATTGCCTCCCTAAATATTTCCGACTCTACACCTCTTCTTCTTCCTGGCTTATGTGGCTCTGTGTCTAGTTTGTTTTATACATTAAAGCCGCTATATAAATATAAGTTATTGTTCTCTTTCTATCCTTGGCAAAGCACCAAGACATCACTAAATATCTCAGTGGGGGCATGGCTGAAGTTGGCAGCTCAGAAGTGGGGAAGCAGGGGTACCAAGTTTTATTTTACAGTCTTGTGGCATCACGCGATGAAGCATCTCCAATAAACTATTGGAAAAGGTTATTTTTTTATTAGTTATAAAGGATGAAACTTTATATGGCAGAGGGCGGTGGAAGTTCAGTCTTGAGTCTGTTTAAAGCGGAGATTGAGGGTTATTGGGAAATTGAGTGTAAAAGGCCGAGCAGCCTTGATCATATTAAATGGCCGAGCAGCCTTGATCATATTAAATGGCAGAGCAGGCTTGATGGGCTGAATGGCCTATCCTGTTCTTATGTTCCTCTAAAATACTGATTTGGCCTCCACTGGAGCAGTGTATCCATTTCTGGGCTTTCGGATGGATGTTAAAGAGAGCTCAGGACAGGTTGCTGAGAATGGCTCCAGGGATGATGAACTTCAGTTATGTGGATAGAATGGAGAAAGCGAGATTGTTCTCCTTGGAGGAGATCTGACAGAGGTGTTCACAATCACGAGAATCCTAGACAGTGTAGAGAGACAAAATGGTTCCGTTGGCAGGGAGATTGAGAACCAGATTGAAATGGATTGGCCAAAAAGGCAATGAGGAGAAACTTTATTCACACAGCGAGTAGTTACAATCTGGAGTGCGTTGCCTGAAAAAGTTGATGGAGGCTGATTTGATCAAGATTTTCAAAATTGGATTGGAATTGGATAAGCACCTGAAGACAAAAGTTTGCTGGTCTATGGGGAAGAAGCGGGCAGTGGGACTAACTAAATTGTTCTTGTAGGAGGCTGGCATGGCTTCAATAGACTGAATGGCCTCCTTTTGTGCTGTGACCAGTCTATGATTCTCTGCTATGATCACTATCTGTAGCTATGTAACATCTCTGAACAAAACCACTCACCTGAAATCCAGGAGCGCAGTCACATTTGCCCGTGACCCCGTCGCAGTCAGCCCCATTCTGACAGGTACAGATTTGCTGACAGCCTTCCCCATGGAAGCCAGGAGAACAGGTTTCATTGCAGTACAGGCCTGTCCAGCCTGCTCGACAGGAACACTCACCAGACAATGGGTGGCAGCTGAAAGGGGCAGCAAAGAGGCAACAGTATCATCCGGAGTTTTATTAACTTGTTTATTTCAATACACAAAATCAGAAAAATCAACAACCACCAACTCCAATCCTGACTAATGCATAGTTAATGTAGAAAACCTGGGCCAGAATTTTTCTCAAACAGGAATAAAATTAGTCAATTTCAGATCTTTCTGCTGAGGCTATTAATTGCTCATTCAGCACTTCAATCAAATTAAATTTACTCAGAAGTAGCCAAACTTCTAAAATGTCTGTCGTCTCTGAATAAAATTCGATAAGTGAAGAGAGTGCATTTTCAAAAAACTGATTGCTTACAAGAAATTACAATCGATTTCCAACCTATTATTGCTGTTTTCTTGAATATATTTATTTTAACTGTGATGGCAAATATCAGAATGAGGGGAACTCACTGGGTGATGAAACCAATGCCAGGAGCTCAATCTAACAAGCACACATTTAAAATAACACCGTTTCTGAAAGACCCTCACACAGCTACATCTTCATTCAGCTTTCTTATCCATTCAGACTTGGTCATTTCTCTAGAAGGTTCCTATACCATTATTTGCTTGTCAAACTACCACTGGAACCGTCAGACGATGTTATTGCTTTCAATCCACTGTTAGAGTTTGTTATTACTCAAGACCGGAGTGATATAACTCCAGGGAACGCACAGAAGTGCGGGGCCACAAACAAATGAGACCTTAAAGTGCGCTCCAAAATGAAAGGATGTGAATCCGTAACCTTGGTTTTTGATAAAATGAGGTCGAAATCTTGCCCTTGCTGTGACTGAAGGGGCAGAACGAGAGCAAGAGGAACAATCTGTGTGAGATTCACAATCAGGTCACAGGTTAGAGGTGGCATTGCCAGGAGCTCGATTCGGAATTTAGCAAATCGACATTCCGGGTATGGTCCAGAACATGACATCGGAGAAAAGATATTAATCACAACAATGATTCAGGAGCTGAAACTATGCTGTATCAAATGGCTGATATCAGAGGAACATACCAGCATTTGTCCATGTATTAGTATAAGAATAAAATATTTAACATTCCAAATACTATATTGTGATATTCTCTCAATGCTGTGCTGAATAAACTATAAAGTCCATAGAAACTATATATTATATACAGTAAATTGTTTAATTTGCAAAAATAATATTTGAGGTACTTTAAAACATCTATCTAGCAATAATCCTAAATAGAAAATCCATTAAACTTTATGTCAGTGAGGATATCAAATTATTTAATCATTTTCCTACCTGCAAATTGTTCCTTTTCTGTTTTTAAAGGTATTTTTATTCACTTTGTGTGAGAAAGGGTTAACAGACGCTTCTCCATTGCATGTGATGGCCAGGATTCTCCGGTCTCACTCACCCCGCTACCACTGCCAATGTGAACAGAGAATTTGGTTCTCAGCCAAATCTTCGCTCAGTGCAGCGGGACTGGAGGATCCTAGTTGCGGTGGGACTGGAGAATCCCAGCTGCAGCGGGACCAGAGAATCCCAGCTGCAGCGGGAGTGGAGGATCCCAGCTGCAAGGGGATCAGAGAATCCCAGCTGCAAGGGGATCGGAGAATCCCAGCTGCAAGGAGATCGGAGAATCCCAGCTGCAAGGAGATCGGAGAATCCCAGCTGCAGTGGGACCGGAGAATCCCAACTGTATTGGGACCGGAGAATCCCAACTGTATTGGGACCGGAGAATCCCAGCTGCAGCGGGACCAGAGAATCCCAGCTGCAGCGGGAGTGGAGGATCCCAGCTGCAAGGGGATCAGAGAATCCCAGCTGCAAGGGGATCGGAGAATCCCAGCTGCAAGGAGATCGGAGAATCCCAGCTGCAAGGAGATCGGAGAATCCCAGCTGCAGTGGGACCGGAGAATCCCAACTGTATTGGGACCGGAGAATCCCAGCTGCAGCGGGACCGGAGAATCCCAGCTGCAGCGGAACCAAAAAATCCCATCTGCAGCAGGACTGGAAAATCCCATCTGCAGCAGGACCGGAAAATCCCAGCTGCAGCGGGACCGGAGAATCCCAGCTGCAGCGGGACCGGAGAATCCCAGCCGACGCTGTTATACCTTGTTGCTATCAACCCTAAACACAAACTCTGTTACTATCTCCACAGATTTGCCTGACCCTCTAAATATTTTCAGCATCCGCAGTATTTTGCATTTGTTTTTTAATGTTTTGTTAGTCTTTATGATTTCCCAGCTAAATTATACTTTCTGAGTATGAGCTGATTTCATTTTGAGTCTCAATTACCTTTCCCAATTGCTATTCTGTTTGTTTCATTAAGGGAATGACAAGATGTTTTTGTCTTGCAAGTAGGACTTGAACATGTTGCTAATTTTCTGTTTTGTAGTCACTCGATATCTCTCTCCTATAGAATTCTAATTCAGCGCATTGTGACATTCATCAAGTCTTGCTCCCTCTTTGTAACTGATCCTTAATTTTAAGTCAACACTTAGTAATTAGCTGAAACACTTAGTGGAAGATTTCTAAATAGCTGTGAGGTATGGTGTTTAATTGCTGGGTGGAAAATAAAAGTAACAAAATGACACTTTTCTTGTATTTGTGTGAATCATATTAACTGGTTTTAGTTTGCAGTTTCTTGTGGCAGGAAATCTCAATCCAAAGATCGGTTTTAAACAATCTTTTGTTTGTCGTCCTACCCAATTAAAACAATTAATAGTAAAAATAAGATTGAAAGCTTTGCACTCTTGAATTCATCGCAATCTTGACAAATGTTAACTCCAAGAGCTAAACTTTCAATGTTGGCATGGGAAAGGATAAAACGTGTGGTATCAGATCATCCACCTGTTTTACAGCCAAAATATTTTTCCAGTCTACATCTCCACTGAAATCAAACGCGATATGTAACGTGCACACAATCTGATGGCATTCATTTTACACCCACACTCCTTTGATTCCCCTAATTCCCAGAGAAGGGTTCGATTCCTGGCTTGGGTCACTGTCTGCGTGGGTTTCTTCCGGGTGCTCTAGTTTCCTCTCACACTCCAAAGGTGTGTGGGCTAGGAGGACTGGCCATGCTAAATTGTCTCTTAGCGTCAGGAGGGCTAGCTAGGGTAAATGCATGGAGTTGCGGGGATAGGGCCTTGGTGGGATTGTGATTGGTGTAGGCTCGATGGGCCGAATGATCTCCTTCTGCACAATAGGATTCTATGAAAGGACAGTAGTCAACCCCACAATCCTATTCCGCCATTCAGTTCAAACATTGCTGAGCTGTATTTCAATTCCATTTACCTGCCTTCACTGCATTTCCCTCGTTACCCTTACCAACCAAAAATCTATCAATCCATCAATCAATTTAAATTGAAACCTAACACCCACAGCCTGTTAGGAGAACAAATTCCAGGGCCGGAATGTTCCGGTCCTGCTCGCTGTGAGAATCCTAGAGGGTGGGACAGAAAATTTGGTGAACCATTTAAAGGTCCATTGGCCTTGGGCAGGAAGTTCCGGTCTTGGGGGAGCGCGCAGCTGGAAAATCCTGCCCTTGATTTCCACTATCCACGTGGGGAAAAAATACTCACTCCTAAAATAACAGTAAGTTCAAAATGTGGGCGATTGTGGCCACTGAAGTGAATGGTTGTCATGGAAACGAAGATTTGTACCTCTGGTTTCTCGCCACCTGATTAGGACAGGCCAACTTTCTGGGTGAATTTTATTCAGTTGTAACTGTCGGACAGAACTTTGTTTTGGTTTTAAAAGTGAGGCAAGTTTCTTCATGTTGGTCAGAGAGTTAACATCTTATATTTGAGCGGGACTTTGGTTAAAACATTTACCATTAAAAACATTCATTTCTGACTGAGGAATGTGACAAAATTTACCAGGTTAGATCTGAACTCCCCCAATTTGTATTCAGATTTGTGGAAATACTATCAATAAATCATAAACAAATAAACATATAAGTAAAAATATTGAATTGAATATTGATGGTTCTACACATATTAAAATAACATGTGCCTTAATTTAGATACTTGTCCAGTTTATAAGTTAACAAGACATTACTGTCTTTAGTCTCCTGACCAATATTTATCCCTCAGCCAACAACACTAAATATTCTATTAATCTATTACCACATTATTATTTGTGGGTCATTGCTGTCTGAAAATTCTGCTGCGTTTTCTTCATCATAGCAGCAGCAACGCTTCGACAAGTGCATCCTCAGGGCATTAACAGCACAATAAAAATACAAGTCCTTTACTTTTTACTTTTTCTTTGTACAGTCCTGCAATCCTGGCTGTGCGTTTGATGAGTGGGAGCAGGAATTCACGTCTATAAGGAGGAAATGATGGAAAATGAGACATTGGGCATCGCCGTGTCTTTTTTGTCTCCATAGAATCCCTGCAGTGCAGAACGAGGCCATTTGGCCCATCGAGACTTCACCGGCAACAATCCCACCTATGCCCGTAACCCCACATATTTACCCCGCTAATCCCTCTAACCTACACATCCTGGGACACCAAGGGGCAATTTAGCACGGCCAATGCACCTAACCTGCACATCTTTGGGCTGTGGGAAGAAACTGGAGCACCCGGAGGAAACCCACGCAGACATGGGGAGAACGTGCAAACTCCACTCATTTTAAGGTACTTCAAAAATAGGGGGCGTTCCTCCATCTTGAGGAGATGGTGGTGGATAACTGTCTCCAAAATTGGGCAGAAAGTGAGCAGGAAATCTGAAGAGAGTTGTACAAATGTAACTCTAAGCTCCTGGCGAGTTCGCAGCCTGACCAGTTGAGGATTTCTCCTAACACCATCGAGAACAGGTTATTTATACCAAAGTAGCAATGGATGAATTCAGTGCACTATTCATCTTGAATGTTCTTTACCTTTGGGTATGTTTGCCATTGCAAGGGCACTGCTTGTTGCACTTCAGTCCATACAGCCCATCTGGACACATTCTGTCTTGGCAATGATCTCCAGTAAATCCTGGCTCACAAAGACATGCTCCATTAACATGGTAACACTCAGCTCCATTGAGGCACTCACACCTTTGGGCACACTGTAAGCCGTAACTGCCAATAGGACACTCCTCCTGGCACCTATGTGAGAATAAACAGCGAGGAAGTCACACGGTAGAAACAAAATGCTACAATAATTAATTCTCATTACACAAAACTAACTTTATTCATTTCAATTTATTTACCGAGTGTTTGAAATGACACTGTGTTATATTAATGCATGAAATTCTTTTGTTGGCTGTTTCAACAGAGGGTCTGGCCATTGCTAAAACAGTGCATATCAATACAAGTAAAGATTTACACCCATGGGTGGGAATTTTATGCTCCTGTTCTCAGGGTGGGGGTGGGAACACTGTGGAGAGGGTGGAGAATCGAGTGGGAGACTCAAAGCAGCTTTTACACTGGCGGAATTTCCCCACTTGATTGTCCCTGCCTCCTGCTAGTGACGTAACAGCCATTTACATTTATTTTCCAATGCAGATCAGGTATTTACACCCGATAGCCTCATCCCACCCACACTGGGCTGCTTATTCATGTTGGCGTGAGGAGATGCAGACGTGAATCACGATAGGTCTCCCACGGTGTGCACCTGATCAACAGAACCCGTTGGAGGTGCACAGGGGAGTACAGCCCCCAGGGGGACGAGGGTCATGCCCGGGTAGCACTGCCCTCTACCCAGGCAGGGCATGGTGGGATTTACACCCATGTTCCCAGAGCACAAAGCTGGATTACTCGCCCAGTGACATTGCCACTACGCCATTTTGATTTGATTTATTGTCACATGTATTAACATACAGTGAAAAGTATTGTTTCTTGCGCGCTATACAGACAAAGCATACCATTCATAGAGAAGGAAAGGAGAGAGTGCAGAATGTAGTGTTACAGTCATAGCTCGGGTGTAGAGAAAGATCAACTTAATGCGAGGTAAGTCCATTCAAAAGTCATTCTTGAGTCAGTTGGTGTGTGACTGCAGATTTCTGTATCTTTTTCCCGAAGGAAGAAGGTGGAAGAGACAATGTCCGGGGTGCGTAGGGTCCTTAATTATGCTGGCCACTTTGCCGAGGCAGCGGGAAGTGTAGACAGAGTCAATGGATGGGAGGCTGGTTTGCGTGATGGGCTGGGCTTTATTCATGACCCTATGTGGTTTCTTGTGGTCTTGGGCAGAGCAGGAGCCATACCAAGCTGTGATACAACCAGAAAGAATGCTTTCTGTGGTGCATCTGTAAAAGTTGGTGAGAGTTGTAGCTGACACGTCAAATTTCTTTAGTCTTCTGAGAAAGTAGAGGCGTTGGTGGGCTTTCCTAATTATAATGTCGGCACGGGGGGAGCAGGACAGGTTGTTGATGATCTGGACACCTAAAAACCTGAAGCTGTCAACCCTTTATTCCCCCATCCCCCCAAATGGATGGTCAGCGATGGTAATGAATATCAAGGGGCGATGATTAGATTCTCTCTTGTTGGAGGTGGTCATTGCCTGGTGGTTTGTGGTGTGAATGTTACTTTTCATTTCTCAGTCCAAGCCTGAATGTTGTCCAGGCCTTGCTGCTTGCGGACAGAGATGCCTTCAGTATTTGTGGAGTTGCGAATGGTACTGAACACTGTGCAATCATTTACAAACATCCCATTTATGATTGAATGATGGAAGGAAGCAGCTGAAGAAGGTTGGGTCTAGGACACAACCCTGAGGAGCTCCTGCAGAGATGTCCTGAAGCTGACTTCCAAACACCACAACCATCTTCCTCTGTGCTGTGCGTGACTCTACCAATAGCTGAGAGCTGGCATGCTTTGAATAGAGCCCAGGGATATGTGAAGCAGTAGATCTATCCTGGGTTATGGGTTAAGTGGGAGGTAGCAGCAAATGGTCTTTCTTTTCAGTGTACCCACTTCTCAAGGTTTGCGATGGATTATATTTTAATATTTCCTTTACGAAATGCGGGCATCGCTGGCTAGGTCAGCATTTATTGCCCATCCCTAATAGCCCCTTGAGAAAGTGGTGGTGAGCTGCCTTCTTGAACAGCTGCAGTTTTTGAGGTGTAGGAACACCCACAGTGCTGTTAGGGAGTTCCAAGATTTGGACCCAGCAACTGTGAAGGAATGGTGATATATTTCCAAGTCAGAATGGTGAGTACTTGGAGGGGAACCTTCAGGTGGCGGTGTTCCCAGGTATCTGCTGCCCCTGTCCTTCTAGATGGTAGTGGTAGTGGGTTTGGAAGGTGCTGCCTAAGAAACTTTGGTGAGTTCAGATGTAATTATAACTATCTGATTGAGATGGTTTATGTGAAAAGCAATGGTGAATTTCGGAACAGTATTAGTAAAAGTGTCTCCAGCAGCATGAGATGGATTTGAATTTATGGAAAGTTCAGGTTGGAGATGCATAATCATTCCACTTCTTAATTCAATAAGTAGGTATTCTGTTCTGAATAGATCTGAGTGAAAAGGAAACATAACAAAAATCAAGAATAATAAAAACCTCTTTTTCCCATCATGCCGGTGCTGCCCAGAGTCTATTTCTGATTATTCAACCACGGACCCCCCTCATCCAATACGTGTTGTTTCCCTATTCCACCCCTATAGCTATATTCATCATCAAAAATATAGAGTTTGTTTATTCCATTTCATCCATCCATTCTATTATTTTGAAGACTGATTAACTTGGACAAATGATCCAGGTCTACAGAACACAGATAAACAGCTAGCTTATTTCAACATTTTCTATACTTTTCATTATTTTTTTATCAGGTCTTCCTTCGTTCTGGTTTTCAGTGGGTAAAAAAAAAAGGTTAGTTGTTAGAAATTTTCCTCATACATTATTCCCCCATCATCGTCAATCTTCCCTGAAATCTTTTTAATGTATCTAAACCTTTTTGAGGTTAAGTAACCCAAAGTACAAGCCAGGATTGGCCTTGTTACTAATGAGCTGACTAACCTTTTCTTTGCAATGTCACAATGACCTCTTCTGGCTGGCCCAAAACATTCACTTATCTTATTAATAACTGCCTACAACTGACCCAAAGCTTTTAAATATGATCAATGCTCAGTTTAAATCTCTTTCCTTTTAACAACTGCCAAGGAAGAGATTGCTTTAAGACATTTTAGTTACATCTGGTTTAGATGTTCTTACCCTCCTGGAAGTTTTCATTCCTACGACTGGGGGCATGGGGGAGTGGAGGGTGGGGGTGGGGGGCGTGGGGGAGTGGAGGGTGTGGGGGGGGTGTGGGGGAGTGGAGGGTGGGGGTGGGGGGGGGGGGCGTGGGGGAGTGGAGGGTGGGGGGGCGTGGGGGAGTGGAGGGTGGGGGTGGGGGGGGAGTGGAGGGTGGGGGTGGGGGGGGAGTGGAGGGTGGGGGGGGCGTGGGGGAGTGGAGGGTGGGGGGGGGGAGGAGGGGGGGGGAGTGGAGGGTGGGGGGTGGGGGGAGTGGAGGGTGGTATATTTGATTGTGTCCGTGACAGATTGGATTTGTTAGGCCCTGCACTTATTGACCCATCACAGAAAAAAATCACTTTTGTGTTATGTACATACATACTATTACCTGTCCATATATGGTTAGCACTGCTGTCTCACAGCGCCAGGGTCCCGGATTTATTCCCGGCCTCGGGTGACTGTGTGGAGTTTGCACATGCTCCCCATGTCTGTGTGGGCTTTCCTCCCGGTGCTCCGGTTTCATCCCACAGTCCAAAGATGTGCAGGTTAGGTGGATTAGCTGCAAGAGAATGTCCGGGGTGCATGGGATCCTTGATTATCCTGGCTATTTTTTCGAGGCAGCGGAATGTGTGGAATTATGGGGATAGGGTGGAGGGAAAAGGCCAAGGCAAGATACTCTGTCAGTGAGAGTCAGTGCAGACCCGTTGGGCTGAATGGCCTCCTCCGCACTGTAGGGATTCTGCGATATATACATCAAAATTCACCGGCTATTGCTCAGTACATCTACATAACCGATACAAAGTCTCTCTGCAAATGGACAATCTCATTTCTACTTGTTGCCTCCCCTTGGGGCTTTCTGTCATCAGCAAATCTGACAATATCACCACGGACACTTGTTCCATTTCATTCACAAATTTATAACTAACAGCAGTTCCAGAACAGATTGATTTGGGCTTTCCAGATGATTCTATCCTGATATTTATCAGTACGTATGGTTGATCAGTGATGATATTTAGAGTGTAGAATAAACTGATTTGATGTTGTTAGTGTGAGATTATTGAGCAGTCATTCACGGTTGATTGCAGGGAAGTAATTGTGTGCTGTCTCTTACAAGGTGAGAATAACTGACAGTTACGTTTTTATGTTGCTTTGCTGATAATAGGGAACTCGTTAAAGCTTACTTAACAAAAAGCAGCAAGGGCTTGTAGCCAGGGAGCGAAGAATATAGATTAAAAAAAGAGTTTTACAAATACTGTGAATAATTCTGAGAGCCAGTGGTAGTGGATGAGTTGAATCTTAAACCCAATCTGAAGCTCATTCTGTTCTTTATTTGCTTCAGAGAGAAAGGATTTCTTGCCAGTTCCCATTTTCCCTGCCGCCAGATGACAGTTTAGTCCTCTCGACAGTTTCATTATCATTTGTCCTTGAATTGTTTCTTGCTTTTCTGAGAGGTTTATGTGATAAGAATACTTTGGAGCGTGTCCGTGATAGGGTTCCATGTGGGAATGCTGAACAAGCGCTGTGGCAAACAGTCTGACCACTGCAAGATGAATCCAATTGTGGATGACAATGGATCGGTTGATCACTGCTGTAAAATCTGTCATAAGCAGATGCCTTTAGACAAAACACGTTTTCCTTTTTGATCAGATGTCGCTGTGAATCTGTCAAGATGACAGCTGGGGTCAGAATGCTTACGTTATTAAAAAGGGTAAATTTTCTGATCTGGATGCTGCGAAGCTCCTATTAATCTTTCCCCCAACTTCTGCTTTAACTCTAGCTTAGGGGTTTAAAAAAAGGGCGGCACAGACAATTTGGGCCAAAAGGCCTGTTTCCATGCTGTAAACCTGTATGACTCTATAACACAAACCTGAGGACAGTTACAAATTGTAACTCTGTGTGATTCTCCTTTTTCCAAAATGTGCTGTACAGAAAGCCTCTTTGGTTGTGGCTGAAGGATTGGAATGAACTAATCTGTTACCCGCAGAAAGAAGGATGATTACTGAAGAGAGAGACAAGTTGAAGTTTTCAGTCTCGCCCCCATCAGGACAAGCACAAGAATACCAAATTTCAAACCAGTTCACAGCTATTTATACAACAGGAGAAACGGGTGCTGATTGGTTGGCAAGTTGACTCTGATTGGTTGAGGTGTTGAGACAGCAATAGGGAATTACAGACTTCCCAAGCTCATAGAAATCATAGAAACCCTACAGTGCAGAAGGAGGCTATTCGGCCCATTGAGTCTGCACCGACCACAATCCCACCCAGGCCCTATCCCCATATCCCTACATATTTACCCACTAATCCCTCTAACCTACACATCTCAGGACACTAAGGGGCAATTTTAGCATGGCCAATCAACCTAACCCACACATCTTTGGACTGTGGGAGGAAACCGGAGCACCCGGGGGAAACCCACGCAGACACGAGGAGAATGTGCAAACTCCACACAGACCGTGACCTAAGCCGGGAATCGAACCCAGGTCCCTGGAGCTGTGAAGCAGCAGTGCTAACCACTGTGCTACCGTGCCGCCCTCCACTGTGCTACCGTGCCGCCCCTAACTCAATGAGACAATGAGCCAAACTCCTGGGTAGTTCCAGGTTTGACCACATTCCTATGTTCTGGGTTTGATTTGAATCCACACATTTATAGTGGAAGGAAAAAAGAGCAAAGCATCCCATTCACCCTGAAGTTAAAGAAGTCAAACATTATTAAAAAAACAAAACTCTCATCTCAAAAATGCAGGATTGGATTTTCTTTCGCTGTACTGTCTGAAATCAATGAAATTAAGACTGAAATTCCTTCTGCCTGAATCCGACCTGGATCTTCCCCCTCTGCAGACACAGGCTGGCTACTCGTTCATAGCCCCTCTCTGAGTATTGATGTGAAGGATGCACTGTTTGGTGTCCCAGCCTTTGGTCATTGCAATTGTCAGACACCAGGGATCTTCAAGGGGGTGATGATCCTTCGGTGGGAGGAGGGCAAAATATTCACTACTCTTAGATCAGTCCAAAGCCTGACATTCAGGGTGGTGTAGTAACATTTTGGGGCATTACTAACCCCCTGAGTTTGCTTCTCTCTCTCCTGCCTGTGTCGGTCCCACAGCAAAACCACCAGGATTCACCTTTCAAAGCAGTGGCAAGATCCTTTTCTCAGTGAAGCCTGTGTTGGGAGCCCACCCTTCGTGCACTAATAGCCCTGTACCAGGAAAGGGGCTGGAGTCACAGTGGGGTTGAGACAATGAGCCAAAGTCCCACCTGACCTTCCTCTGGAGGGAGAAGGAAAACTCACCCCTTATGTTTAAATATTAACACAAATGTCGCTCTGCTATTGACTAGCTTAGGGGTTTGAAAAAAAAAGGGCAGCATGGACAAGTTGGGCCAAAGGGCCTGTTTCCATGCTGTAAACCTCTATAACTCTATTGAACTTCACCTCATTACAAGATATACTTTGGCGGGAAGGATAGAAAAGCAGCACGTTACTTAAATGGAGAGCAATTGCAGAACTCAGAGGTACAGAGGGATCTGGGTGTCCTAGTGCATGAATCGCAAAATGAAAGTAGCAGGTCCTGCAAGTGATGAGGAAGGCAAATGGAATGTTGATGTTTATTGCAAGGGAAAGGTAGGAATGTTTTGCACTGTGTTACTTATTCATTACAATAGGGACCAGAGTCTGAGGTTATAAATGGGTGAGTTTACTCCAATAGTAATTCTTTCGACACCTGGTTGTTGGTGAGACCACATCTGGAATACGGCACACAGTTTTGGACTCCTTATTTAGGAAAGGATATAAATGCATTGAGGCAGTTCGGAGAAGGTTCACTTGACTGATTCCAGGGATGGGAGGATTATCAGATGAGGAAAGATTGGACAGACTGGGTATTTATTGCAGTTTAAGAATGGGAGGTGATCTTATAGAAACATCAAAGATCCTGAGGGGACTTGACAGAATGGATGCTGAAAAGGTGTTTCCACTTGTGAGAGAGACTGAAAGCAGGGGGCACAGTTTAAAAATAAGGTGATCTCCCATTTAATTCCTCCTTTGCACAGATTTCCTGATGTCAACAGCTTCATGTCATCAAAAGACAAAGAATCACAGGCACGGAATAAATAAAATATTCAGGGAAATGACAAATGATCGAATGTACCTCACTACCTCTCCTAACATTATTAAAAAGCATCACACTCATTTATTCAAACAGGAATCAGCTATTTTAACCCACTCTAAAACATCAAGGATGGTTGCAATGGGACTTTGTTACTGAGTTAAATATCTTCCCTCACACAGCCATTAATCTATTGCACCTGTAAATGGTGTTAGAGGTTAGGTATATTTCAATTAAATTATAAATATATAATTACGTATGGCTCCATTTAGTGTTCAGCTTGCGCTGGTGGGGTCTTTCAACTACAGAGAGTGGTATCACTGCTAGTAGGGAATGCTAACACAGTCTATAATTATTAGGCTTGCTGGGTTAATTCTGTTGGTGCTTGCAAAATTAATGAGGGCAATTTATGGAAATATTAAACAGCAGATGGTATGACTGTGTGAAAAAAATTCAAGTAAATTATTACATGCACAGGATCTCGAATAATGACTGTCAAATTTAATTACATTTTTCTTACCATTCCTGTTGACTGTATTGTACAAATCCTTTAAATTTTGTAACCCCTGGACATTTTCTGTAGTTCACATTAACTCTATTATCTCAGAACCCTAGCGTTTCAGCTACTCTCAGTAAATAGGACTGGAATGGAACAGTTACATTAAGCATGTGGTCGTTCCAGAATCTCAGAAATCACAACTCACATCCGACTGAACAAAGAACAAAGAAAATTACAGCACAGGAACAGGCCCTTCGGCCCTCTAAGCCGGCACCGACCATGCTGCCCGACTGAACTAAAACCCCCTACCCTTCCGGGGACCATATCCCTCTATTCCCATCCTATTCATGTACTTGTCCAGATGTCCCTTAAAACTCATTACCGTATCTGCTTCCACTACCTCCCCCGGCAGCGAGTTCCAGGCACTCACCACCCTCTGTGTAAAAAATCTTGTCTCGTACATCTCCTTTAAACTTTGCCCCTCACACCTTAAGCCTATGCCTCCGAGTAATTGACTCTTCCACTCTGGGAAAGAACTTCTGACTATCCACTCTGTCCATGCCTCTCATAATCTTGTAGACTTCTATCAGGTCGCCCCTCAACCTCCGTCGTTCCAGTGAGAACAAACCAAGTTTCTCCAACCTCTCCTCATAGCAAATGCCCTCCATACCAGGCAACATCCTGGTAAATCTTTTCTGTACCCTCTCCAAAGCCTCCACATCTTTCTGGTAGTGTGGCGACCAGAATTGAACACTATATTCCAAGTGCAGCCTAACTAAGGTTCTATAAAGCTGCAACATGACTTGCCAAGTTTTAAACTCAATGCCCTGTCTGATGAAGGCAAGCATGATGTATGCCTTCTTGACTACCTTCTCCACCTGCATTGCCACTTTCAGTGACCTGTGTACCTGTATACCAAGATCCTTCTGCCTATCAAAACTCTTAAGGGTTCTGCCATTTACTGTATATTTCCTATCTGTATTAGACCTTCCAAAATGCATTACCTCACATTTGTCCGGATTAAATTCCATCTGCCATCTCTCTGCCCAAGTCTCCAACCGATCTATATCCTGCTGTATCCTCTGATGGTCCTCATCGCTATCCGCAAATCCACCAACCTTGGTGTCATCCGCAAACTTACTAATCAATCCAGTTACATTTTCCTCCAAATCATTTATATATATTACAAACAGCAAAGGTCCCAGCACTGATCCCTGAGGAACGCCACTTGTCACAGCCCTCCATTCAGAAACGCACCCTTCCACTGCTATCCTCTGTCTTCTATGACTGAGCCAGTTCTGTATCCACCTTGCCAGCTCACCTCTGATCCCATGTGACCTCACCTTCTGCACCAGTCTGCCATGAGGGACCTTGTCAAAGGCCTTACTGAAGTCCATGTAGACAACATCCACTGCCCTACCCTCATCAATCATCTTCGTCACTTCCTCGAAAAACTCGATCAAGTTAGTGAGACATGACCCCCTATCACAAAGCCATGTTGCTTCTCGCTAATACGTCCACTTATTTCCAAGTGGGAGTAAATTCTGTCTCAAAGAATCCTCTCCAATAGTTTCCCTACCACTGATGTAAGGCTCACCGGCCTGTAATTACCTGGATTATTTTTGCTACCCGTCTTAAACAAAGGGACAACATTGGCTATTCTCCAATCCTCTGGGACACTTCTCGCATTGAAATAAATGCACTTCAGTCCACCAGACCCTCTTTGATCAGCAGCCCCACCCTGCCTGCTCTTCCTCCGAGTCTTACTGGTCCTACTCTCTGGTTCCCCTTCAGTAAATTCACCTTTGCTTTGGTTCCCAACTCCCCTGCCAAACTAGACTGGATTCTAATTCAGTTGCAGAAATTGTGCTGCTACTTTCTCCCCACAAGTTAACTTCACTTCCCTCCTCTCCAGACTCGAGACTGCAATAACAATATCTCTCCCTGCTCCAACTTGCTGCACAACAAACAGTGAATTGAAGTATCCGACGTCAGGAAAATATTCCGACACATTCTGCGAGATGTGGTCACACAGTCTTTCAATGGCAATGGAAAAATATATATACAGCAAAAAATAACGGAACGTATCTATAATATATTAAATATGCTGGGCGGGACTCTCCGATCTTGTGTGTGGCCATCCAGCTGCAAGTGAGAAGAGAGGCCGGATTCTCTGATCAAGCCAGCAACTGGGGTTTTCCAGTCCCGCTGGAAAGGGGGGAAGGGGGGAGGGGGAAGGGAGGCGGGGGGAAATGAGGAGGAGGGAAGGGAGAGGGGGAAGGGTCTTGTTATTAGAAGTGGGGCAAGTCCCAGGCAGGGGATGCCTAATCTATCCTTGTGGATCCAGGACCCACACCTCCCACTTTTTGGCACCTTGATTCCCTTCCCTGCTCGCCCACCCCGACAGGAAGTCCACCGCTGCTTCCTGCTCCGGGCACAGCGCAGGTAACTCCTGTTGATGCCGTCAGGATTCGTAGCAATCGCTCAGGAAGTGGGAAACTTTCGATGGGCAATTGCCCCTCATTGAGAACTATCCAAAAATGTGATTTAAATCACAAACGTCAGATGGTTCCAACTGCGTAAAAGCAATCGTTACCCAGAAAAAGTTAAAGCATTCAAATAATTTCTTAAATTTCTCAATAAAGATTGTACAGACCCTCACTGACTTTCCACAGGAAACACCCCCACCCCCAGGAAACTCCCCCACAGCCCCAGCAAACTCCCCCCCACCCCCAGCAAACTCCCCCCCACCCCCAGCAAACTTCCCCACAGCCCCAGCAAACTCCCCCCACCCCTGCTGACTGTCCGATTGTCCTCACCAAATTCCAACCACTTCCCTGACAAAGCTATCTTCTCGCTGACTTGAAAGTGGTTGGACCTTTAAACTCACCTGATTTATGGCAGTGTTGTAAAAAAGGGGCATGACCTCATCCCGTCCGATTCTGCAGCACTAAAGTGAAGGCATCAGGAGAGTGGTGCCCTGCACAGTTTGTGCCTGGCGTGAGTTGGAAGGTCAAGCGAGACAAGATCCAATTAAGAGAGTAAGGGCAGAGTTGCAATCCGACTCGGAGTTCATCGCGATGATGATGTGCCTTTAAGAAACATTTTTTGTGCAGGATCTGTTTTAAGAGTTTGTTGTAATTGGTGCCACTTTGTCTGTGTTGTTACTGCAGTAGCATAATCGCTCCTAATCGCTAAGAATGTTTTAATCTGAATTAATGCTGTTCTGCGGATTTTGGTGAGTTCCCTGGGGTTTTGCAGAGTAGAACTTGATTGGGTTGATTGACAGGAATATTAGGTGGCTGAGTGGAGATAGGCTTACACAGAGAACTCAAGCTCAGTTGCTGTTTGAAATTGTTAGAGACAATGCCTCTCTTTTTCCCATTCTGGAGTTGGAGACTGGGATCTACTCGGATTATTTCTCTTAATTCCTGCTGTTTGAGGATATATCTTTCTTTGAGAGTCTGCTGTATAAGAGGCAGAAGTCAGCTGTCTGTCTGGATCTCTGTTCAGAGGTGTTAAAAGGCTGGAAATTTAGCATCCATGTAAGCATGTCTGTTTTTGGTGCAAACTGGTTCTGGAGAAGGGAGGATACTGGTAAATTGGAACAATAGAGTTTGATAACTGTTAAGAATCATACTTTATGTTTAAATATTTTAATTGGGAAAAGTTATGCTAATTCTTCTGTTATATTCTAACTGCGTTCTTAAATAAAATTAATTTGATAAAAGCTCCCTAGTGGGTCACTTGAATCATATCTGGAGTGAAACACTTTATGCTCACCCCTAATGTCAAAATCAAATGGAAAAGTTAGGGTCAAGACTAACTTCACACTATCCCTGGGAGTTTCTGGTCTGGTCCCTAACTTCAGGCCCAATATTACTCGGGCATTATTAAAATTCCTGCCATATGATTCAAAGAAACTCAGTCACTTTGCATTAAGGTGCTGCTGTTAAAGTTTGTTGCCGGGGTTTGTCCTCAGGACCTGGAGGGACAGTTGGTAGTTTCGACCGGCACCCGTTTTCCTCATTGAGAGTTGACCATTCCTGTAGGAGTGAACAATTCCAGCCGGCTGCTCATTGGCTGAGCTGCTGATGCTCCCTTCCCTAAACCTGACTGAACGCAAGGAGTTAACCGAGTCACCATTCCTGAAAAACTGGTCAAATTCTCATCAGATCCAAGTGGAGAGGACGATGCATCCTAATCTATTATCTCAGTGTCATTCCAGCGTCTGCCTGCGATGTTTAAAACAATGCCGGATGAACTCTGCAAAGGGGGCAATGCCTCCATGTGTCAGTGGGCACCCTCCTACCATTTAATATAAAAGCAAATGACTGCTGTGTTAGAGATCAGTAAGAAGTCTTACAACACTGAGTTATAAGGAAGGCTGAATAGACTGGGACTTCTTCCTCTGGAGCTTAGGAGGGTTAGGAGTGATCTTATAGAGGTCTATAAAATAATGAGGGGCACAGATCAGCTAGATAGTCAATATCTTTTCCCAAAGGTAGGGAAGTCTAAAACTAGAGGGCACAGGTTTAAGGTGAGAGGGAAGAGATACAAAAGGGTCCAAAGGGGCAATTTTTTCACACAGAGAGTGGTGAGTGTCTGGAACAAGCTGCCAGAGTGAGTAGTAGAGGCGGGTACAATTTTGTCTTTTAAAAAGCATTTAGACTGTTACATGGGTAAGATTGGTATAGAGGGATATGGGCTAAATGCGGGCAATTGGGATGAGCTTCGGGGTTTAAAAACAAAAGGGCGGCATGGACAAGTTGGGCCGAAGGGCCTGTTTCCATGCTGTAAACCTCTATGACTTGGTTAAAGTCCAACAGATTTATTTGGAATCACGAGCTTTCAGAGCACTGCTCCTTCATCAGGTGAGTGTTGACTTACCTGATGAAGGAGCAGCGCTCCGAAAGCTCATGAGTCCAAATAAACCTGTTGGACTTTAACCTGGTGCTGTGAGACTTCTTACTGTGTTTACCCCAGTCCAACGCCGGCATCTCCACATCGTGTTAGAGATCGGAAATGAAATCAGAAAATATTGGAAAAGCTCAGCAGTTCTGGCAGCATCGATGGAGAGAGAAGCAGAGTTTACAGTTTGAGGCCAATATGATTTTTCAACTGAAGGCGAACCATATTTAATTTTAAACATTAATTCTGTTTCTCTCTCTGTAAATGCTGCCAGACCTGCTACATTATTCCGGCACCTTCTGCTCCCACTGCTAAATAAGTATAGTTTGCACCCATTTTTAGTCTGGAATAAAAGGAATTAAGCATACTGATTTCTACTCATGATCAATACCTGTAACTCACTCTTATTGCCAGCTTTGTTCAGGCTTCTGTGAGGTTCCTCGCTGCTGCAAATATTTAGAAATCTCTGGCCATGGTTTTTATTTCCATTGCAATTTCCTAACTCTTTCTACATAATAAATTTCTTACCTGTCACCTGCGTATCCAGCTATACAATGGCATTTGCCCGTCACATGATCACACTGCCCTCCATTATGGCACGGACAGTCCTGGGAACAGTTAATCCCAAACTTTCCAAAGGAACACGGCTGTGCACAGACTGATCCCTACAACAAGGGCAAAATAGAAATCTCCATTAGATTCACGCTTCAAATTGAATTTTCAACTGCTTGCTGTATAAACGGGTAACATTTTAAATACAAACACAGCGGATTGTCCCTCCTGGTGAAAGAGTCGATCAAATCAATCTGCATAATAATCCAGCCAGCCACCTTGTGTGTTAGTTAGGGACCTGGAGCTGAATGATTTCACTGTCTCATTGCCTCAATGGATTATTTTCCGTATGAAACTAATTCATTTGATTTTTAACCCTCTGAGTGCCAAACATATTCAATCCGGTCACATGCAGAGAGCAGTCCCAGTGCAACTTTCAAGCCAAATATTGATCTGTTTTAACACAGGTGTAAAACAGTGAGTAGTATCATCATTTTCATAAATTACTTCAAAACCTAACAATGGTTTTTGTGCTATTTTAAAATTCTGATGTGGAATAATGAGAATTAAAGTCTGCTTCATGATGGCAGACATTAACACCTTGAAGCTCTCACGTTAAGCCTGTTAGTCAGAAAGGGTCATGTTCTCGTCCAGTAAGATGTGATGCAATCTAGCTCCACAAGTCAAGCTGTCTGACAGGAATATTTATTGTGTGACAGAGGTTTTTAAAACAAATTCTCTAAACGGTTATAAGTTAATTATCGTTTAAATGAACAACTTTCCCGCAACAAGAAACTCTACTCTGCCTCTGAAGAGGACAGTGAGAAGTCTCACAACACCAGGTTAAAGTCCAACAGGTTTATTTGGAATCTCGATCTTTCAGAGCGCTGCTGTGTCTGCTTTCTGGCAAGTTGGGTCATTACATTCCAAAAAGCCAGTTGAAGGATGAACTGGAACCAATCTTTACACACTCTTAGAAGCAATTATTTACAGAGTTACACATTACAAGCATACACCTCCTAACCCAGCCATCACAGTTTCATTTTGTGTTTATTGCAGGAGGGACAGGTTAACCCTCATTAATGCCCACCATCGATAAACAATTAAACACAATTAATATCCAATTAACTGTAGTTCTGGTCAGGAATAGTAGCTGAAATGCTCATTTTTCCTTTTCATTCAGATGCTGATGGGTCTGATGTGTCTTTCAAGCATTTTCTGCTTTTACTTGAAGATGTCCAGCCCATTAATATTACAATCAATATTAATCAACACTGATTGGATGACCAATACCTCTGATAGTACAGAATAGATGCAAAGTACAGCAGATACTGAAAAGCTGTGGGGTGGCACAGTGGTTAGCAGGGACCCAGGTTCAATTCCGGCCTCGGGTCACTGTCTGAGTGGAGTTTGCACATTCTCCCCGTGCCTGTTCGTCTGGGTGTTCCGGTTTCCTCCCATACTCTAAAGGTGTGTGGGTTAGGTGGATTGGCCATGCTAAATTGAGCCTAGTGTCAGGGGGACTAGCAGGGTAGATGGGTGGAGTTACGGGAATAGGGCCTGGATAGGATGGGTCAAAGGGCTTTCTTCTGTACTGTAGGGATTTATGGTTCTCTATGAAAAACAGAAAATGCTGGAAATATTCAGCAGGTCAGGCAGCATCTGTGGAGCGAGAAACAGAATCTAGGACCTTCAGGTTATTACAACAAAACTATGAAGGAACCATCATTTTTTTTTTTACATACCATCCAGCCAGCTGGACAGGAGCACTCGCCGGTGATGTGGTGACATTTACCACCATGTTGACATGGACACCGTAACTCACACTGCGCTCCGTGACTGCCAGAAGGGCAGCGTTTCTCACAACTGCAGATTTAGAGCAGGCAATATTGTTGGTTATTACAGCATTGAACTGAAACGATATAAAACTCCATTAAATAGGCTACGCATTCCATTATAAAGATATCCAGCAAGGTGAACAACTCCTTTGGATGAAATTGGTGCAACTGAATCTGATAACTGATCTGGTCATTGAAGCGTAAAATTTCACAACAAGAGTTTTCACTCTGCCAAAATATCTCAACAACAGGTTGTTTTGTGCTTGGTGATGTTTCTAGTGAAACCACTGGATTAGGGAGAGAAGGATGGAGAGAGAGGGAGACAGAGGAAGAAGAAGAGAAAGAGAAAGAGCAAGGAAGAAATTAAGAAAGTGAGAAGGAAAATGAGAAAGCAAGGAAAAAAGCCTATGTTACAACTGTACATTGTGACACAATTGAAGAAGCTTATACCATTTTATAATATTATGGGATTATTAGTCACCTTTCCTTTAGTGTTTCATGCTGCTTTCCATATTATTGATTGAATCAGCCTTGGAAATCAGTTTCAGCAATGTGTGATGTTATATTTTATTGTTAAGGATGGGATACATAAAAATCTTACTGAAGAAAAAAGCCCTTTGGGCCATTTTTTTATGCATTGTGTGAAATGGAGATTCAGAAAGCACAGATTCTTCCTTTTCATTTAACAGCCTTCAGTAATTGAATACCTAAAGCTTCAAGAGTTGAAAACTGAGCGAGATATGAACCTAAGTTATTATCCAGATTGGACCAATAGCATTTTGTAGGGAGTCAAATTTGCCTTGTCCTGTTTTCAGGCAGAAAGTGTTTGGTGCTGGATTGGATATCTGGACGTTTGTTGGTTTTAAGGACACCAGTTTGGGGCAGTTTTGACACTGACAGTGCACTCCAGGTATATCCTGGAAGAGGGATAGGGAATGGAGGAGAATGGGGCCACGTTATAGTAAATGTTTGGTGGCAGTCTCCAACTGAAAAGAGCCTTTTTTCCCTTTATTCTTTCATGGTAAGGCCAGCATTTGTTGACCATTTCTAATTACCCTTGAACTCAGTGTCTAACTCGGAGCATTGCAGAGGGCAGTTAAGAGTCAACCACATTGCTGTGGGTCTGGAGTCATGTGTAGGCCAGACCGGGTAAGGATGGCAGATTTCCTTCCATAAAGGACATTAGTGTACCAGATGGGGTTTCAGCTAACATGGGGATAGTTTCAAAATCACCATCACTGAGACTAACTTTATTTTTCAGATTTTATTTATCAAATTCAAGTTCCACCAGCTGTCATGATGGGATTTGAACCCGTATCCCCAGAGCATTAGCCTCTGGGTTACTAGTTCAGTGGCATTACCACAATGCCACCACAGCAGATATGGACAGCACACAGTCTGCCACATCTGGAGAAGGTTTGCAGAACAGACATTGGGTCCCAAATGTTTTCTTAAGGCGTCTTTCTTGCTTGTTGTAGGTGGCTGCCAGGATGTTTATATATATCAACTGAGCCAATAGGATGTTGGATGCACCTTAGACTCACGGGGAGACATAGCAGGTGCCCAACCCCAGAGAGTTAATGCTTCTCACCTCACCCTGCACCTGACAAACAGGGAGCCCAGGGTTTAATTTCATTCCCTCCATAGTTTTCACCAGTTTGTGGTTTAGCAACAGCTACTCGCTCAAGATTGATTCTCCCCAGGAAGGCAGTTGTATTTGGAATTAGATCAGTCAGAGTGCAGGAAGGGATTTAACCTGTTTACTTATACAGTAAAAACATTACAACAGTATGTTTGCAAATGATAAACTGATAGCTTTTTATACATGTGTCTGGATACATGCATATGTATTTGGTACAGGAGGAACATCTAGTCTCATGTTGTTGGGCAAATTATTTGACATTTGTTGGCAGCGAATTGTTCTGTTGTGTTATCTTGCTGCTTTCTGTCTAAGGTGTGTGGTTAGTAAGTGACATCCCGTCACAACAATGTGTGAAAACTGGCTTCTAATGAGTAGCAATACATTCAGAGAGAACAATCTACAGTAAAGACCAAACCTTTGGGACTTGGATTCCTCAGAATCATGCATAATGCTATTTGTTAAACAAGCAAGAGATTCTCTTTGTGAATTTCCCCAGTGCGGCCAATAAGTGGGAGATTTTGCTGTACATTCCACAGTTACTAATCATCACCTGCAAATAATCTGTTCCCTATTTTCTCGGGGAGCTCTCGCTACAGTCAATGAAGGAGTTCCACCCTGAATCTTGCGGTGTTCTGGGTTCAGACTCTGCCACTGCACCACAATGTGGGTTTGGAGTTTCAACTACACCCAACCGAGCAAAACGAGAGAAATGAGTTGCCGCAGAGTTGTGGAGGAAGGATAATCACAGAGAGATCGGGTCATCTCGGGATCACTTTTCTTACGTCTCTTCATGTCACTTCGAGGGTGGCAGCAATGAAAGCCTTACACCAACTGGAAATGGTGAGGCAATATATAAATACAACTAAGTAAGATAAGGCAGAGATACATGAAATACTTACACTCAATCTTGTGAGAACAACTTGCAGAACAACATTGGCAGAGGACACTGGACCCAATCCTGACCGGGCGGCAGAATTATAGTTATAGAATCCTACAGTGCAGAAAGAGGCCATTCGGCCCATCGAGTCTGCACCAACCACAATCCCACCCAGGCCCTATCCACATATCCCTACATATTTACCCATTAACCCCTCTAACCTATGCATCCCGGGACACTAAGGGGCAATTTAGAATGGCCAATCAACCTAGCCTGCACATCTTTGGACAGCTTGCTGCTGTTTTTCTGTAGGTTCCCTGCTTTGAGCTGGGTGCAGAGATCCCCAGTCTCCTGAGGGATCTTGTGCGAGGTGTGGGGAGGGGAAGTTTGGTTCCAGAGGAAGGCACTCAAGCTCCTCCTTGCCCACACGCCACGCTGTAAAGGACCTTTTCTTCTCCCCCAAACTGTCCATCCCTCCCTTTTCATAGCAATTTCCTCAGGCCTGGGAAATCCAGCTAACTAGGCTGAAGTCTGCACAGGAGTTAAATCTGAGGCTCCTGTCCTGATATTTAAATTGCCAACCTGGCTCCAGGGATCAAGTTGATTGCCATCCCTTGTCCCATTTGTGTTAAATTTGGACGTTGGTGGTTGGAGTAGGGTCTGAGATTTTTAAAGTTTTAATTCTAATTTTAATTATCCTGATTCCAACCCCACTGTTGTTGGAGTTTAGATTCAGTTCAATGTACTCAGATATGGGAAACCTCACTCGAAACTGATAAACATTTACCATGGGAATGAATGAGGTGACAATTTAGTAATGAAGAGCGTGGTAGAGTGTGCTGGAGCATCAAGGTGCATTGTAAAGCTTTTATAGAACATCAATTGTATGTGTGAGTCTTCCAGCATATATCATTTCTTAAACTCTATACAATCCGGGATAGTGACAAGTAAATCATTTTTTTAATATGAGTGTTTACATAAATTCAAAACATAATCCCAAATGTAATTGCCACAGCTGTACAGGGTTCTGGTGAGACCACATCTGGAATACGGTGTGGGCTTTTGGTCTCCACATTTAAGAAGGATATACTTGCATTGGGGGTGGTACAGCCAAGGTTTTCTAGATTGGGCTGAGGGGTTGTCCTATGATGAGAGGCTGAGTAAATTGGGTTGATGTTCTCTGGATTGCAAGGCAATTTCATCAAAGGCTACAAAATTCTGAAGGAGCTCAATAGGGTGGATGCTGGTCGGGGAGTCGCTGGTCTGGGAGTCGCTGGTCGGGGAGTCGCCGGTCTGGGAGTCGCCAGTCTGGGAGTCGCTGGTCTGGGAGTCGCCGGTCTGGGAGTCGCTGGTCTGGGACACACTCAGAATAAGGGTGTGAACGTTTAGGTCTGAGATAAGGGGAAATAACTTCACTCAAAGGGCTGTGAATGCGCCATCATTGAACATATATGGGCGGCACGGTGGCACAGTGGTTAGCACTGTCGCCTCACAGCGCCAGGGACCTGGGTTCGATTCCCGGCTTGGGTCACTGTCTGTGTGGAGTTTGTATATTCTCCCCGTGTCTGCGTGGGTTTCCTCCGGGTGCTCCGGTTTCCTCCCACATTCTGAAAGACGTGCTGGTTAGGGTGCACTGACCCGAACAGGCACCGGACTGTGGCGAGTAGGGGAATTTCACAGTAACTTCATTGCAGTGTTAATGGAAGCTTTAGAAATCATAGAAACCCTACAGTGCAGAAGGAGGCCATTCGGCCCATCGAGTCTGCAGCGACCACAATCCCACCCAGGCCCTACCCCCACATATTTGACCCGCTAGTCCCTCTAACCTACGCATCTCAGGACTCTAAGGGGCAATTTTTAACCTGGCCAATCAACCTAACCCGCACATCTTTGGACTGTGGGAGGAAACCGGAGCACCCGGAGGAAACCCACGCAGACACGAGGAGAATGTGCAAACTCCACACAGACAGTGACCCGAGCCGGGAATCGAACCCGGGACCCTGGAGCTGTGAAGCAGCAGTGCTAACCACTGTGCTACCGTGCCGCCTTACTTGTGACTAATAAATAAACTTTAACTTTATATTTGAAGATATACAGATTCTCAGCCTCTTGGGAAATTATGGGATATGAGGAGCAGACGGAGTTGAAGCCCAAGAACAGCCATGACCATATTGAATGGCAGAGCAAGCTCAGTGGGCCGTATGCTCTTTCTTGTCTGTTTCTTGTCACAGAGTCACTCAGTGCAGAAAAGTCCCTCTGGCCCATCGAGTCTGCATCGACAATAACTACCATTAAAGTCTCACTAATCCCATTTTCCAGCACTTATCCCAATATCCTTCAATGATATGATGTGTTCCTGTGTAATTGAGAGCTTTAGTAAACTGATACTCACAAGGCACCTGTATAACCTGGAGAACAGTGACATTCTCCAGTCTCATGGTCACAAGTTGCTGCATTTTGGCACTGACACTTATACTGACATTCTTTGCCATAACTTCCGTGGTCACAGGATTCTTCACACCTCCATCCCTCATACCCATTGGCACAGACACAGGCCCCAGTGATTGGGTTGCACAAGGCTTTGTTTTGACATTGGCAACGGTTACTGCAATGTGGTCCCCAGTGTTCGCTGTCACAGCCTGCGGGGGGCAAAAGACACATTGAAATAGCAAAGGATAGATTATTATGACAGTTTATGTGACTGAATAATGCTCTGAACTTGGACCATACTGCTCCAGGGCTTTTCCCCAACTCTGTCAGAACATCAAAGTGTGAAACTGTAAAGATTTAAGAGCTTAAAGTAAGGCAAGGAATTCAGAAGGTGTGTCAACTAAAGTTATCCATTTGTCAGGCAGCAGTGGAACAGGTCACCTGCTAACATTTTCTCAATTAAACATGGGGTGTGATACCTGCAATGTATGAGAGAGAGAGAGGGAGGCTTATCTCATTGACACCAACTGATAGACATGGTGTTGCTGGTCTCCAATTTTATCACTGGCGTCAAAGAATGTTTGAAAGTCACTGTGACAACAGCAGGACAAGCACCGCACACTCTCTCTGAAACCTCCTGCTCTCTTCCACATGGTGAACTCCTCCGAGCACCTCAGAGGGTTAAACGGTTGAGTGAAGACTGTCCACAGTCACTAGCCTAGTGTCTGAGGTGATTGCCACTGTCAAAGCGACAATTGTTATATAAATGAATAGAGTTTTATGTAAACCTAAATGCTTATTATGAGGCGAAGTCAACTGAAAATCTCAAAGCAAAGACCGAGAACATTATTGTTAAGCTATTAATGGTTACAGGACAAAGGTAGGCAGTTGGAGTTCAGCTACAGATTAGCCATGATATAACTGAATGGGGCCAGAATGGAGTTGAGGGATTGTGGTGTCGTCCTGTTCCCATAATGGCATCCCAAACATCTTACTGGAAAAAGATACAAAAGTCCGAGGTCACGCACCACCCAACTCAAGAACAGCTTCTTCCCTGCTGCTATCAGACATTTGAATGGACCTACCTTATATTAATCTTTCTCTGCACCCTAGCTATGACTGTAACATTACATTCTGCACTCTCTCCTTCCCTTCTTCCCTATGTACTCTATGAACAGTATGTTTTGCCCATATAATGCGCAAGAAACAATGGGTGGAATTTTCCAGTCCTGCCCGCCACGGGAATTGTAGCAGGCGGGACATGGAGCATGGAAAGGTCCGTTGACCTCAGGCAGGATTTTCCAGTCTTGGAGTGAGCGTGGCTGGAAAATCCCACCCAATATGTTTCACTGTATCCGAATAATAAACCAAATGAAAATAAAACTGTACAATGCACGACTGCTTCTAGTCACAGGATAGAACATTCAAAAACTGAATCAACCACAGCACCGACAACACCCACCATCTAATAAAGATGAATAGAGTTAATGTTTCAGGTTGGAGGATTTGTGAACTCTGTTTCTTACTCAATGAAAGCTGCTCGACCTGCTGAGTATTTCATAGAATCCCTACAGTGCAGGAGAGGCTGTTCGGCCCAGTGAGTGTGCACTAAGCCTCTGACTGAATATCTTACCCAGGTTCTCTCCCTCACCCTATCCCCATAACTCCACACATTTACCGTGGCTGATCCATCTAGTCTACACATCTTTGGACTGTGGGAGGAAACCGGAGCACCCGGAGAAAACCCACGCAGACATGGGGAGAACGTGCAGACTCCACACAGACAGACAGTCCCCCAATTGATTAGCTTAGGGGTTTTAAAAAAAAAGGGCGGCATGGACAAGTTGGGCCGAAGGGCCTGTTTTCATGCTGTAAACCACTATGACCCTCTATGACTCTATAACCCAAGGCTGGAATTGAACCCGGGTCCCTGGTGCTGTGAGGCGGCAGTGCTAACCACTGTGCCACCGTGCCGCCCCGATTTCCAGCATCTTCAGTTTTTTTGAATGAGTTTTTAATCGGTTTGGTAACAATGCATTCCTCACTAATGATCTGTGAGGAATCTGCTTTCCTGTTCAATATTTATATAATCTAAGCCGCACACTCGAGGTTCTTGGTAATCAACAAGATGAAAATAATGCTGCGCTGGCAATTCTTTCTGTTTAAAAAGCAACAGGGAAGGAATTTTATTCCATATCATTTGTAAATCTCTATTAGGGATGATTAGGTTTGGAATTTCAAAAACCTCGTCTATAGGTGAGCAGAATCTGGTATTCAAAATGCTTGAGATTTTAGGATTACGGTTAAATAAATGATAAAAAGCTGTTTAGGCATCAGTCCAAAACGAGGAGTGTTTGTGCAATTGTAATGATTTATCCCTTGCTTTATTAAGGAGCACTTATTCGTAGTCGGATCTGAATCTGCAGCTCCCACTTTGCAGGGTGCTGTGATCTAAACTCTCTCTTTGCACCCGATCCACTGGCATGCTCTCTCACACAGCTTACAGCCTACTCGAGAAACTGATCTGTGCAGCATCCAGTTTCCAGACATTACTCAGTGATGCACGATTAATTCACTCGGGAGGCCGAATCGTACCCGGGAAATAAAGGCTTTTATTAGCAACAAGAATGGAGCATACTGCTTAACAATACAATCCCAGACTAAAGGGTCACTAGGCAGCGCAGTGACCTTTATACTCCTATAGGTAGGCGGAGCCAACCGGAGTGTACCACAGAACAATACCAACAGGTGGAACACCCCAACCCTAACCCCAACAGTAACAAGAGTAACATATGTACAAGTACCCATAGTGGTAACCATCTATAGTTCAGTACCCATAGTGGTAACCATCTATAGTTCAGTACCCATAGTGGTAACCATCTATGGTTCACCACACTCAGGCGAAAGGTTCCAGTGTGATGGCAAAGAAGTGGCTGGCAGTGCACGTCCCACCATACTGGCCGAGGGCAGAATATGTGTGTCTTTTACTCAGGCATCAGGTGCTTTCCATTCGCAATAAGAGGCTAAACACCTGCTTGAGGTTCCATCTCCTTTTGCTAAGAGGCAGTCGGCACGATTGGACTCTGAGGAACCAGGCGTAAGAATCGCCGAGAAGGTTCAATCAAGAAGGTAAATAACATCTGAATGTGGAGCCTACATAAAAGGAACTCATCACCCCCCAATCCTCCTGGACATCCCTTCACTTCCAGTCTCAACACCCAACCTCTCCCTGGCTTCCCCCACTCCCAGCTCAGTATCCATCCTCCCTTTCCCCAGCTCCAACATCTCACCCACCCACCGGACTCCCAGACCCAATGCCCAATCTCCCTTACTCTTAGCCCTGACCCCGATCTATGCCACGCCCTGCCCTGAACCCTGACCCCCACCACTCCCTATTCCACACTCACTCTCTCCCAGACCCATGCCGTAATCTTCCTGCTGTGTCCCAGCCATCCCACAACCCTCAGATTCCCGGGCCCCTCTGATCCCTGCCTATGTGCAGTCCCGACCACCTATTGGCAGATACCACATGATGCACAGTGATGGTGCAGGCGAGTGCTGAGTGGATTTGGAAGGAGGTGACAGGAAGCTCGTGAATGCAAAGATTCTTCTGTTGGGAGAGCTTCATCTTAATTGCTTAATGTTTGATCCAAACTATAAATCCCCGTGACATGTATCAATTTCAGGATTATGCTGAGAGTGTTACATGGGTGCGTTTCAGTAGAGGGTAAATTCTTTCCATGTGTGGGGCCAGCTACACATCTACCAAGCCCCAGTCACAGCCTGAACCAGGCCCCAGTCACAGCCTGAACCAGGTCCCAGTCACAGCCTGAACCAGGCCCCAGTCACAGCCTGAACCAGGTCCCAATCACAGCCTGAACCAGGCCCAGGTGACAGCCTGAACCAGGCCCAGGTGACAGCCTGCTACAGCTGCTATGTCTCTGCAGACACAGCCAGTGATTTTGACAGAAGACAATGGGAGGATTCTCAGTATCCTGCTGCAGCTTATACATTAGAAACTTAACTCGAGCAAAGTCAGATTCTATACATTGGGCAAAGATGTTGACCATTGCGATCAGTTCTCGTGCTGCTTGGGCCCTAGTCAGGATGAAGCGGCCATCTTACTCAAAGTAGCCAGATCATGCAGAGAAGAAGAGGGTTCAGAATAGTCATTGATTTTGGTTTTAATCTTGACTGAGGCAGTTAGTTTAGTCCATTTAACCTTATAATTCAATATGCAATTTAGAACAACTTCTTGGATCATCTTAATGGATCTTTTTTAATTCATTCACGGGGTGTCGCTGGCTGGGCCAGCATTTATTGCCCATCACTAATTGCCCCTTGAGAAAGTGATCGTGAGCTGCTTTCTTGAACCCGTTGCTGTCCATGTGGTGTAGGTACATCCACAGTGCTGTTAGGGAGGAAGTTCCAGGATTTTGACCCAGCAACAGTGAAGGAACGGCGATATATTTCCAAGTCGGAATGGTATGTGGCTGGGAGGGGAAGTTGCAGGTTGTAGTGCTCCCATGCATCGGCAGCCTTGTACTTCCAGGTGGGAGAGGTCGCAGGTTTGAAGGTGCTGACTAAGGAGCTTTGGGGTTAGTGCAGTGCATCTTGCAGATGGTACACACAGCTGCCACTGTGCGTCGGTGGTGGAGGGTGTGAATGTTTAAGGTGGATGTAGTACCAATCAAGCGGGGCTGCTTTGTCCTGGACGATGTTGAGTTTCTTGAGTGTTGTTGGAGCTGCAAGTGGAGAGTATTCCATCACACTCCTGACTTGTGCCTTGTAGATGGTGGACAGGCTCTGGGCAGTTAGGAGGTGAGTTACTCACCACAGAATTCCCAGCATCTGACCTGCTCCTGTAGCCATGGTGTTTATATGGAGAGTCCAGTTCAGTTTCTGCTCAATGGTGACCCCCAGGATGTTGATAGCGGGGAGGGATTCAATGATAGTATTGCCATTGAATGTCAAAGGGCGATGGTTAGATTCTCTCTTGTTGGAGACGGTCATTGCCTGACACTTGTGTGGTACGAATGTTATTTGCCACTTGTCAACCGAAGCCAGGATATTGTCCAGGTCTGGCTGCATTTCGACATGGACTGCTTCAGTATCTGAGGAGCCGTGAATGGTGCTGAACATTGTGCAATCATCAGCGAACATCCCCACTTCTGACCTTATGGTGGAAGGAAGGTCATTGATGAAGCAGCTGAAGATGGTTGGGTCTCGGACACTGACCCTGAGGGACTCCTGCAGTGATGTCCTGGAGCTGAGATGATTGGCCTCCAACCACCACAACCATCTTCCTTTGTGCTAAGTATTCCAACATTGGAGAGTTTTCCTCCCGATTCCCATTGACTCCAGTTTTGCCAGGGTTCTTTGATGCTACACTTGGCCAAATGCTGCCTTGATGTCAATGGTAATCACTCTGACCTTCCCTCTGGAGTTCAGCTCTCTTGTCAATGTTTGGAGCAAGGCTGTGATGAGGTCAGGAGCTGAGTGACTCTGGCAGAACCCAAACCTGGCGTCACTGAGCAGGTTATTGCTGAGCAGGTGCTGCTTGATAGCGCTGTCGATGACCCCTTCCATCACTTTATTGATGATCGAGAGTAGAATGATGAGGCGGTAATTGGCTGGGTCAGATCTGTCTTGCTTTATGTTGGACAGGGCATTCCTGGGCAATTTTTCACATTGCCGGGTAGATGCCAGTGTTGTAGCTGTACTGGAACAGCTTGTCTAGGGGCTCAGCTAGTTCTGGAGTATAAATCTTCAATGCTATTGCCAGAATATTGCCGGAAGGGTCGAGAGCTTCAAGTTTTTAGATGTCCAGATCACCAACAACCTGTTCTGGTCCCCCCATGCCAACACTATAGTTAAGAAAGCCCACCAACACATCTACTTTCTCAGAAGACTAAGTAAATTTGGCATGTCAGCTACGACTCTCACCAACCTTTACAGATGCACCATAGAAAGTATTCTTTCTGGTTGTATCACAGCTTGATGTGGCTCCTGCTCTGCCCAAGACCGCAAGGAACTACAAAAGGCCGTGAACGTAGCCCAATCCATCACGCAAACCAGCCTCCCATCCATTGACTCTGTCTACACTTCTCGCTGCCTCGGCAAAGCAGCCAGCATAATCAAGGACCCCACACACACCGGACATTCTCTCTTCCACCTTCTTCCGTCAGGAAAAAGATACAAAAGTCTGTGGTCTCGTACCAACCGACTCAAGAACAGCTTCTTCCCCGCTGCTGTCAGACTTTTGAATGGATCTACCTCGCATTAAGTTGATCTTTCTCTACACCCTAGCTATGACTGTAACACTACATTCTGCACTCTCTTGTTTCCTTCTCTATGAATGGTATGCTTTGTCTGTATAGCGCTCAAGAAACAATACTTTTCACTGAATACTAATATATGTGACAATAATAAATCAAATCAAATATTGTCAGGGCCAGAACCTTTGTAGTAACAAATGTGGGTCTTTGCAAATGTGAATCTTTACTCCTATCCCACCCTCAGCAGCTCTGGAACGCCAATCAATGAGGTTTCTGCCCAAATTTATTGATTGCTATTGCTCAGACGAAGCAGATTAGAATAGAATAGAACCCCTACAGTGCAGAAGGAGGCCATCTGGCTCATTGAGTCTGCAACGACCAAAATCCCACCCAGGCCCTATTCCTGTAAACCCCACATATTTACCCTGCTAATCCCCTGACACTAAGGGGCAATTTAGCGTGGCCAATCAACCTAACCCGCACATCTTTGGAGTGTGCGAGGAAACCGGAGCACCCGGAGGAAACCCACGCAGTCTCGAGGAGAACGTGCAAACTCCATACAGACAGCGACCCGAGGCCAGAATTGAACCGGGTCCCAGGCGCTGTGAGGTAGCAGTGCTAACCACTGTGCCACCGTGCCGTCCCATTTTTTGAATGGATATTTTGACTGGATTAGATTAGCTTTATGTAGATTAGTGGACTGATGTTTCACCACTCGCTATGCTGGTTTAAGTGCAGCTTAGAATGAGAGTTCCTCCTATCCCTTGCTCTTTACTCACTGACTTGAGTCTTTGTCTGTCTCAATCAGTCCCTACTGAGTACGAGTAAACACAATAAATTTCACACAACATAGTATTAACTCTAGAAGTTTCAGACGAAACTCGATGTACGGCAATGACTCATTGTCCGTTGGGACAACTTTATCTTTCATTCACATTGTTTTATAAGAGAATTAGTGTTTGATGAAGCGAATGGATTCCAAAAATAGAACATTTTTCTCCTCTTCATAGAATTGTCACCTTCACTTTGATAAGCACAGAAACACTCACAACTTCTCAAAAACAAGCAAGGAAAAATAATCCCAGAAGACACCTGAACATTGTAACTCTTTAAAGGCTATGAGAGAAAAGTACATTAAAAAGTTTGGCTTCTTTTGTTGTCTTTGACATTGGCACCAGTCGCTCCAAGTTCAATAAAAACTCAGAGTACCGTTTCCCACAAGGTAGTTTCAGGTCCCCATTTGCACCAATCTTGGAACAATGTCGTGAGCCAATCACATTCAGGAATAGAAAATAGAACAAGGTGAAAATGAAACATTTTGATATCAATAATTTAAGAGGTTCACAGTATGAATGAAAACAAATGCAGTGCCTTCCACTCTCAGCTGATAGCGATTGGTTCCAGTTGGCTGTTTGCATTTACTAATGTTAATGAAGACAGATAAGAAAAAGATTTGACTAAAGACCGTTCACCAAACTGGGAGGGCTTGCAATCAAGGAAATGATTTTTTTCTCTGTTTATCCTGAAGTGAAACTTTTTTTTATATAAACTTATTCTCACCAGACAAAAAAGAGTGTTCAAAATATAGAATAAAGCCTCTTGAGCTCACTTTTCCACCACGCTTTTTCTTTTGGGTTGGGTGGGAATATATTTAATCTCTGGTCAACAAAAGCCTAATGCCAGGTTAACCCGACATGTTGGGGCTGTGACGTATGCCTTCATGTTCCCCAGCCGAACCACTTTAATCATTTCTTTCTTACATTTGAAAAGTCAGACAGAAGCTTCGGGCGTGTTAATATTGGAGAATTGAGACTTGCAAAGGCCTCTCTCCTATTGGTTTAGTGCTGTCTAGTGGGGCAGCACACTCACAGCACAACCTTGTTGAACTTAGCACCGTAATGATTTAATTGATGAGGTGAGGCCAGAAGTTCCTCTGCTTGCTAAATGTGTCAAGAAAATAGATTTGTGTAAACAGTTGAAGAAGTATCGAAGGAGCTGACTAACTATTCACACATGAGTGGTACAGGGTGGATTACTCCGACTCAAAAACAGGTGAGGAACATTTAAGAAAAAGATTCTAGCTTGCTTATAAAAGGCCAGTCACAAGAAATTAATCGAGGATTCTGTTGGGGATTGTACGGGAGGGTCGATGCATACACATTCAGCAAAGTATTAATTAACCAATGCTTAGGAGTGATTTTAGAATGGGAGATTATAGTGTTAAGATAGATAATTACATGCAATCATTTTGAAAAGAAAAATGTAATTAAATAGGAAATAGTATAAGTAAAACCTCTTCATTTTTTTCTCTATTCGAGTGATTGAGGGCGTTTTTAAGATTTGAAAAATCTATAAAGGATAATTAATCTGTAATTTGAAAAATTCCACATTTGGCTGCCATTGATGAGTAGTTAAGAGATGACGATGTAGTTATATGATTTATCTATCAGAGAAATAGTTCTGCAAAATGTATTAATCAAAACCTGTCACTCCCAAGTTCAGAAATATGTGAAAACATGAAACTTAACAGCCAATATTGCAATGTTCCCAATTTAGCAGATTCAATATTGTTCTTAAATTGGCTCGGGGTGAGTAAGTCAATATGAAGCAGCATTAAACCAGAAAAATGCTGTGGTTGACAATTTTCTGCTGTAATATCAAATATTAGCACAAACTGACATTTTTCCTTTTTTAAATTTTCATTCAGATTTAGTTAAAAGGCTGTTTTACTGTTGAGTGTGGCTTCAATATTGACAGTCCATTAGCTTACTTTCCCTCAATAACTTACGGTTTCTGGACCAATGTTTATATCTGCTCTGGGCTGATGGGATGAGAACCCCCATTTCTAATGGCTGTAACCGTTATCTGTAGAATTCCCTGCCCAGTGAAGCAGTTGAGGCTGCCTCGTTGAATGTTTTTAAGACAAGGATAGATAAATTTTTGAACAGTAAAGGAATTAAGGGTTATGGTGAGCGGGTGGGTAAGTGGAACTGAGTCCACGAAAAGATCAGCCATGATCTTATTGAATGGTGGAGCAGGCTCGAGGGGCCAGATGGCCTACTCCTGCTCCTAGTTCTTGTGTTCTTATGTAACCGTCTACAGTAAAATGAGATTACAATTGTTAAAACCAAATTCCCAATGTTAATGTGGCATTAAAAAAAACTACCCAGGAATCAGCACTAACTTGCAGTCTTGCCACACAAATGCCACAAGAATGATTAGTGTGGGAAATTGAAGTATCGTACAGGATAGATTGTGTCCCTGCGGGAAGATTACTCCAGTATTGGGCAACTTGGCCTGGCTCAGAGCTGGAATCTAGGCCTGGGTTTAGAGGAGCGAAGGATCCAGTGCAGCAATGGCCACAGTGACTTTTCTGGGACTTGGTCCTTCCAGGCCAAAAAAAACCTGCTCCTCATTGGCTGGATTGCTAACTGATACTACGCGTGGTCTACTGCCTTTGTTTAAGAAGGGCTACAGGGAAAAGCCTGGGAACTACAGGCCGGTGAGCCTAACATCTGTAGTGGGTAAATTGTCAGAAGGTATTCTGAGAGACAGTATCTACAGGCATTTAGAGTGGCGAGGACTGATTAGAGACAGTCAGCATGGCTTTGTGAGTGGAAAATTATGTCTCACGAATTTGATTGAGTTTTTTGAAGGCATAACCAAGGTAGATGAGGGCAGTGCAGTCGACATTGTCCACATGAACATTAGCAAGGCCTTTGACAAGGTACTGCATGGTAAGTTGTTGCATAAGGTTAAATCTCACGAGATCCATGGTGAGGTAGCCAATTGGATACAAAATTGGCTTGATGACAGAAGACAGAGAGTGATTGTAGAGAGTTGTTTTTCAAACTGAAGGCCTGTGACCAGCGGTGTACCTCAGGGCTCAGTGCTGGGTCCACTGTTACTTGACATTTATATTAATGATTTGGATGAGAATTTAGGAGGCATGGTTAGTAAGTTTGCAGATGACACCAAGAATGGTGGCATAGTGGACAATGAAGAAGGTTATTTAGGATTGCAACAGGGTCTCGATCAATTGGCCCAGTGGGCTGATGAATGGCAGATGGAGTTTAATTTAGATAAATGCGAGGTGATGCATTTTGGTAGATTGAACCAGGCCAGGACTTACTCAGTTAATGGTGGGGCATTGGGGAGAGTTACAGAACAAAGAGATCTAGGGATACAGGTTCATAGCTTCTTGAAAGTGGAGTCACAAGTGGACAGAGTGGTGAAGAAGGCATTCAGTATGCTTGGTTTCATTGGTCAGAACATTGAATGCAGGAGTTGACTTAGGAGTGATCTTGTAGAGGTCTATAAAATAATGAGGGGCACAGATCAGCTAGATAGTCAATATCTTTTCTCAAAGGTAGGGGAGTCTAAAACTAGAGGGCATAGGTTTAAGGTGAGAGGGGAGAGATACTAAAGGGTCCAGAGGGGCAATTTTTTCACACAGAGGGTGGTGAGTGTCTGGAACAAGCTGCCAGAGGTAGTAGTAGAGGTGGGTACAATTTTGTCTTTTAAAAAGCATTTAGACAATTACATGGGTAAGATGGGTATAGAGGGATATGGGCCAAATACGGACAATTGGAACTAGATTAATGGCAAAAATTGGGTGACATAGACAAGTTGGGCCAAAGGAGCTATTTCCATGCTGTAACCTCTATGACTCCAGAAAAGGTTGCAGTGAGCAGAATGGGCAAAAACACATTAAACGCTTACACTGAATATATAAATGGAAGGGGTTGCTATAGAGAGGAAACAAATTGAAGCTGAAGCTGAGGTGAGGTCACCACCTGTTCTACCCTCAGAAGTCACAAAGAGAGGTGTGGGTAAAGTGGATGCTGGGTTAACAGTGAGGTGAGTGACAATGTAGTAATATGAAGGGAGGGGAGAAAGGCTGAGCAGATAGTTAAAACATGAAGAGGCAGAGGCATTGATAGGAGTGAGTACGTTTATCTTTGGAAGTAACAGGATGGGTAAAAAGGTGTGGGAGTAGTTTGGGAGTGATGGGGTAAGTGATGTAACGAGAGCTGGAATGTGGAGGAAAATGTGGATGATGGGTGGAAGGGATGGAAAGAAGATAATTCAGTGTTGCATATCTCACAGGAAACTTGGTTTACCATGAGCAAGGCCACAAAGGTTCACTTGTGGAATTATAGTGTTATGTTTTTGCAGGTTCTTGGGAAATGAGCTTCAGAGGCAGAGGCAGCATTTATTGACCATTGCTAATTGTTACCGGAGAGGTGCTGGTGAGCCACTTCCTTGAGCCATTGCAATCTATCTGGCGTAGGTTCACTGAGAGTATTCTGAGGGAGGGAGTGTCAGGATTTTGACTCAGCGACAGTGAAGGAATGGCAATTCCCAAGTCCCGATGGTGTGTGACAGAGAAAGAACTTAGTGAACCTAAGAGTTCCCATGTGTCGGCTACCCTGCTCCTTCTAGCGGGAGAGGTTGTGAGGTCCAGTTGAAGCAGTTCTGGCAGCAACAAGACAGTGTGTGCTGCTGGTGGAGTGAATGAATGGTTGAGTGAGTGGGAAGAAGCTGGCAGACTGAGTACATAAGACCACAAGATACAAGAGCAGAATTAGGCCATTCAGCCCATCAAGTCTGCTCCACCATTCAATCATAACTGATAAATGTCTCAACCTCATTCTCCTGCCTTTTCCCTGTAATCTTTGATCTCCTTACCAATCAAGAACCTATCTATCTCTGTCTTAAATACACTCAATGACTTGGCCTCCACAGCCTTCTGTGGCAATGAATTCCACAGATTCACCACCCTCTGGCTGAAGAAATTGCTACAAGGTGAGTTAGTGTTAAGTTATTCACTTCAGTCATGAAAATAGAAAAGCAGGAATTTTTAAAAGATGTGAAACTTGTAAACATTGATGAGTGTGCTCACACAAGGAGTGCAGAAAGTTAGACTACAGGAACAGCAAACAACTAGGAAGACAAATAGGCCATTGATGTCAAGGGGAGATGGTTAGGTTGTGGGAGATGCCTGGAACTTGTAGGTGTGAATGTTACTTGCCACCAAGCCTGGATATTGTCCAGGCCTCGCTGAATGCGGCTGCAGACTGCTTCAATATCTGAGGAGTTGCAAATGGTGCTAAAACTGTGCAAATGTCAGCGAACATCCCCATTTCTGGACTGATTTGATTTGATTTATTATTGTCACATGTATTAGTATACAGTGAAAAGTATTGTTTCTTGCGCGCTATACAGACAAAGCATACCGTTCATAGGGAAGGAAAGGAGAGAGTGCAGAATGTAGTGTTACAGTCATAGCTAGGGTGTAGAGAAAGATCAACTTAATGCAAGGTAGGTCCATTCAAAAGTCTGACAGCAGCAGGGAAGAAGCTGTTCTTGAGTTGGTTGGTATGCGACCTCAGACTTTTGTATCTTTTTCCCGATGGAAGAAGGTGGAAGAGAGAATGGGGTCCTTAATTATGTTGGCTGCTTTGCCGAGGCAGCGGGAAGTGTAGACAGAGTCAATGGATGGGAGGCTGGTTTGCGTGATGGATGTTATGGGCAGGTCATTGATTAAGCAGCTGAAGGTGATTGGGTCTTGGCCACTAGCCCGAGGAAGTCAAACTAAGTCAAATATTTCCTGGATATTAAGGAGTGTCACTCTCACCTCACCCCCGGAATTCAATGCTTCTCTGCATGTTTGCACTAAGGTTGTAATGAGGTTGGGGGCGGAGTGTCCCTGCTGCAACCCAGACTGAGCATCATTAAGCAGGCTAGATAGATTCTTGGAAAGCAAGGAGCTGAAAGGGTGTCAGGGATAGGCAGGAATGTGAAGGAGAGGTTACAATCTGATCAGATCGGGCCCGAGGGGCCAAGTGGCCCAACTCCTGCTCCTAAATCACATGTTTGTATGCTAGGTGAGTGTCACATGACAGCACCGTCGATGACATCTTCCATCGCTTTGCTGATGATTGAGAATAAGTTGATGGGGTTGTAATTAGCCGGATTAGATTTGTTCTGGTTTTAATGTATAGGAAATAGCTGGGCAATTTTCCACATTACTGAGTAGATGCCAGTGCTGTAGCTGTACTGGGACACCCTGTCTAAGATCATGGCTCATTCTAGAGTAAAAGTCTTCAATATGGCCAGGATGTTTTCAGGACTCAAAGCCTTTGCTGTATCCTATGTTGTCAGCCAGTTTTTGATGCTGGGACCACTGGAGGCGTCTGCGATGGATCACTCACTCGGCACTTGAAGGTTCCCAATGCTTCAGCACCAACTTTTGCACTGATCTGCCAGTCTCCCTGATCATTGAGGATGGGGATATTCTTGGAGCCTTGTCCGTTAGTTAGTTGTTAACTGTCCACCACCATTGCTGACTGGATGTGACAGGATTGTAGAGCCCTCAGATAGATCCTTTCTCACACTTACTGAAATGTGACAGCCTTTATCGATTGGGGTATAGATTACAAAAGCAGAGAGGTCATGATGGAGTTGTATAGAACTTTGGCAAGGCCACAGCTGGAGCACTGTGTGCAGTTCTGGTCACCACATTATCAGAAGGACCTGAACGCACTGGAGGGGGTGCAGAGGAGATTCACCAGGATGCTGCCTGGGATGGAAGTTATAAAGAGAGGTTGGAGAGGCTTGGGTTGTTTTCTCTGGAGCACAGAAGACTGAGGGGTGACCTGATTGAGGTATTCACGATTATGAGGGGCAAGGACAGGGTGGATAGGGAGCAGCTGTTCCCCTTAGTTGAAGGGTCAGTTATGAGGGGACACAAGTTAAAAGCGAGGGGTGGGAGGTTTGGGGGGTGGGGGGGGATGTGAGGAAAAACATTTTTACCCAGAGGCTGGTGACGGTCTGGAATGCGCTGCCTGGGAGGGTGGTGGAGGCGGGATGCCTCACATCCTTTAAAAAGTACCTGGATGAGTACTTTGGCACATCATAACATTCAAGGCTTTGGGCCAAGTGCTGGCAAGTGGGATTAGGTGGGTAAGTCAGGGTCTTTCATGTGTCGGTGCAGACTCGATGGGCTAAAGGGCCTCTTCTGCACTGTAGTAATCTGTGATTCTATGAATGAATTATCTGCAACAATGCCTCGTTGCATGAACAATATTTCAAAACAGCCATCCTCTCCGAACCTGCAGCCTTACCAGTGACCCCAGGAGTTATTGGTGTGACGTGATATGTACATCAGTGGACCAGAAGAAGAAATAACACGCTGAGCACGTGTTAAAATATTTACAATGTAAAGTCCACAAGTTTTACAAATATTATATAGTCGGTCAATGATAAAAGGCAGTTCGCTTTCCCAAGTGTACAGACTGAAATGAGGGTTTCTGTAAGCTGTAAGGGAAAGCAGCTAATTTGCAAATTATTCTAATTCAGCTTAGTTAATCACTCATTCAATAAAAATGAACAGAAAGAGAAAACACTCAAAGGAAACATATTTTGCACAATTGTGATTGCACTTGCAAATTACTCTGCTGAGTTTCGGTGATATTTGGCAGTGGATTAACTATATTTGCTCTGCTGAGTATTAAAACCAGAATAAATCAGTGAATGTTTTATGCTTGATCAGGTTTCTCTATTGAAATTTTAAGCTTGGATCAGGAATTTTATACAAAGGCAGCAAGTAAAAGGCTGGGTGTCCATTGGAATTCTTTCCTTTGCATTTAATAGCCTGACCAATGCCAAAGGTTATAATGATTTATACTCTAATATCGCTGAAACGAGAGGCATTTTGCCAAAGCTTTCAGCCTCGCACTCATCAGGACAAAAGCAAGAATGCCAAATTTCAAACGATCACAACAATTCATGCTGCAGGAGAAAAGGGTGCTGATTGGTTGGTGAATTGACTGAATGGTCGAGCCGTTCCCATGGAGAGAGCTTGATCTTATTCCTTTTGTTCGCAGACAATGGTTCCCTGTGTCACATGTTGCTTCTAGCAAGTGTCAACGAGTCACATTGTGAGCCTGGCTGATTATCTTAGTGTAGCTATTAGCGCACTCAGGATTATTCAGCAGGTGCTGTCCAATCATGGAATCACATCAAATACTGAACTTTGAACTTTGGGATTTGCAAGTGTGATCTGGTTGAGTGCGGTCTGTACTCTCGGCTTATTAAGAACAACTGAAGGAACAAGTTGTTTGATCTGATCACTAATCATTGGGACCTCTGACCTATTGTACTCAGGTCAGACCCAGCACTGAAATTCATACACACTATTGATCTATTGTGTGAGAACGCGGACTTGGGAGTGGGACAGAGGTGCCAAGCGGCAGGGAGATGGCGAGCGGGCTGCAGGAAAGATAAGTGGTCCGATTGCCACATGGTGAATAACACTGGATTGAACTCAAGGCAGCAAAATGGAGGCCGTCTCCAATGGATTTCGCGACGAGCGTGCCAGGAATTGTAGTTCTATCAAAATGGCCCATTTCCAGAGTTCCGTGAGGCCTAGTTTCATCTCCACAATGATGATTGCTGCCTTGGAGGAGGGGGAGTTCATGACCCCAATTGCTCATCGTTTGACTCCGATGGCAGGTCATGACCCATGGCTTGGGAACTCCTGCTTTAAGTTGCTACTTTGATTTTCCCAGATCCAGACCAGGTCTAAAACGATTCTTAGCTCCCGAGGGTTCACTTTTGTTCCTTTCCTTTCGGAGCCAAGTAACTTCAACCCCAGAACTATCTTTCTTGGTGAGGGTTTTACCTGGAGAATCATACTCAGCTCAAGCTAGGTGAATCTTCCAGCCTCGTTTCAATTCCTCACAAACACTGTCTTTTCAATCCACATCACTGTGCGATGAACCACAGAGACCTTTGATCTCTAGCTGCTCCCTCACTCCTAGGCCCTGGCAGGCTGCTTATATCTCCCCAGGACTCTGGAGACCAGCTAGGACTCTGGAGACTAGCTATCTAAACACTAAACAAAAATGCTGCTGCCATTGTCTCCAGGTGTGAACACCTTACACCTTCTCTCCAGCAAGTAACTCGGACCTCCCTTTAACCTTTAAAGTCATGTTGTCAGGCAGACTTCAGGGCAGGTGACATGACCTTTTTTTAATCCTAAATTGCAGACAGTCCCAAAACATAACTGAAATAACTCCCCAGAGGCCGGTGCCCCTTCACCAGATTCCCTTTATTTACAAAGTTAACTCCAATATAGAATTCTCCAAGCACAGAGTCAGAATCCGGAGTGCCGGTAGACGTGACATTTTTATAGACAGGTGAGGCTCCCTGATTGGGCAGGCAATCATGACCTCAATTAGGCATTTCTTTCGATACCAATCAAGTAAACGAACTCAAATTAACTTAGGGACAAAGTAAAAGGGGCAGCTCCCCAAAAGGAAGGGGGGAACAGCCCGAACCAAAAACAAAGTCGAAAGGAAACTTAAAACATCAAACCAAAAGGTGATCATCAGGGTCGATAATACACCCCAGCCCCTGCGGTGCCCAGCGGTCGCGGAAGGCGTCAACTGCGCCCGTGGACACCGCATGCTCCCTCTCCAGGGACACCTGGCCGCGAATGTAGCCGCGGTAGAGGGGCAGACAGTCAGGATGGACGGCCCCGTCGATCGCCCGCTGCCTGGACCTATTGATGGCGCGTCTCGCCAGGCCCAGGAGCAGGTTCACGAGGAGGTCGGCATCCCGACCCGCCCCTCTCCGCACCAGGTGCCTGTAGATCAGGAGCATGGAACCTCAATTAGGCAGCTCATACTCCAAGAAGCCAACCTCATGGGCCTCATTGAAGTCATTACAATAACCCTCTTAAACTTATGGTTGTAGCAACTGATGGTGGCTGATGGATAAATATTGTCCAGAGCATCAAGGAGAATGTCCTTACTCTTCCTCAAAGCAGCGGCGATGGGATCTTTTACATTGCCTGAAACAGCAGATGGAAACTCAGATTAAAGTCTCATCCAAAAGACAGCATCTCAGACAGTGCAGTATTCCCTCAGTACTGCATAGTGAGTGCCAGCCTAGACTACCTGTTCAAGCCTCTGGAGTAGAACTCAAATATTTGACTCTGAGGTGAGTGTTACCATCTAAACCATCACTGACAGATGGCATTCACATACTAAACCAGGAACTGGACTACTGCTGCCCTGAATACTATATTTTATGTACCAATTTTAACAGAAAGTGGGGTT